>NC_140004.1:42273734-42323734 GCF_964263955.1 Coregonus lavaretus
AGAGAGAGAGAGAGAGACAGAGAGAGAGACAAAGAGAGAAGAGAGACAGAGAGAGAGAGAGAGACAGAGAGAGAGAGAGAGAGACAGAGACAGAGACAGAGAGAGAGACAAAGAGAGAGAGAGAGATAGAGAGAGAGACAGAGAGAGAGAGAGACAGAGACAAAGAGAGAGAGAGAGAGAGACAGAGAGCGAGAGAGAGAGAGAGAGAGACAGAGAGAGAGAGAGAAAGAGAGAGAGCGAGAGAGAGAGAGAGAGAGAGAGAGAGGACAAGAAGAAGACGACAATTACTTATTAGAAAGTTAATCAGCCAGCCTTTCTAAACTAGCTGCCAAGTGCTAACAACCTGCAGGACTCATTCATGAGGGGAACAAATATCTACAGCACCTCTCTCTTTATACAGTGGAAATGTCTCAATGGCCACTCTCTGTGTGTCAGCCTAAAGAATGCACTACGTTCCTACTGGTGGAATACAGAAGGTCAGTTTAGTAGCAAGTATACTCATTGATAAGTGTAGGATTCATTCATGAGGGGGAAAATATATCTACAGAACACCATTTACACAACACCTTTATACAGTGGATGACTGAGGGAACTATCTGTGTCAGTCAGCCTAGAGAATACACTATGTTCCCACTCCAGGGGAAACCCAAAAGCTCAGTTTAGTAGCAGCACACAAGGTAACTAATTGATAAGGGTCAGAGCGCTCACACAGATGGTAAACCATATCTAGGCTCTCTAACAACATTTGTGTGGGCCATAGAACGTAACGGACAGCGTGGGGTCTCTTATTTGTAGATCAGTCCGTTGGTCACAATTTACCCATGATACATCACGGTTTTGACGCCCTCGAACACACCCAGAAACGTATTAGCACTTCATGGTTAGAACACTAGAACGCTGTGAGGTCACAAAGGGAAAAGGAGACTTTAAAAGCACATTCCCCTGCAATAAATGTGGTCCTCTGTAGCTCAGCTGGTAGAGCACGGCGCTTGTAACGCCAAGGTAGTGGGTTCGAACCCCGGGACCACCCATACACAAAAATGTATGCACACATGACTGTAAGTCGCTTTGGATAAAAGCGTCTGCTAAATGGCATATTATTATTATTATAAAATACTCTTCAGTCAGTCATATCATTTAACATGTGGGCGGGTCTCTACCTACCCAAAATAACACGTGTGTGTGCAGAGAGGAAGAGGCGAAGCAAGAGGTTTTACTCCGCTCAAAATCTGTCCACTAAAATAAGCCCACAAAGTGAGGAATTTTTGTATGGTCAATAAGAGAGTGTTGAATTTGGTCAACAAAAAATGTAATTGATAATTTGCTACGTGAGGCTTATTTGATCGAATAGAAGTTTCGTAATGGTTAGGTTGTTTATGAATGCCACAACTGTGGTCCTCTGTAGCTCAGTTGGTAGAGCACAGCGCTTGTAACGCCAGGGTAGTGGGTTCAATTCCCGGGATCACCCATACATAAAATGTATGCACGCATGACTAAGTTGATTTGGATAAAAGCGTCTGCTAAATGGCATATATCTTTATATAAGTTGACATGTGTCATTTCGGCAACTTTGAAAAAAACTACCTTATATCGGAGTTGGGCGTCTTGTCATAGAGATAGATAGAGGCCTCACCATGGATATAACCCGTTTTAGCATGGATATTGCCATTGAGGGCTTCCACCATTTTAAAGTAGTCAACTGGGTAGGGATTCAATAAGTTAGGAGCAATCAGCCAATGAAGAAGAAGAACATTGACTACTTTAAAATGGCGCTGCCCATGCTGTCACAGACGCTATAATGGCACAGATACAAAGATGAGTCCTCTATCTATGTCTATGGCCTGTTGTTCACACGCATATAATATGCCATTTAGCAGACGCTTTTATCCAAAGCGACTTACAGTCATGTGTGCATTCATTTTTTACGTATGGGTGGTCCCGGGGATTGAACCCACTACCCTGGCGTTACAAGCGCCATGCTCTACCAATTGAGCTACAGAGGACCACATATCTGCCCTCTCATTGGATAGAATGGTCCCGCCTGATCTCGCCTCCTCCCGCCTGCCTTCCACCTTTGAGGACATGTATTTCCATCTTTAGAGCCGTCACTCTAATATCTTGTCAATATAATAGATCATCTTTGCTGCGTGTCAGTGCCCTAGAGTAACACAGGAAGGTATTTTGGGGCTTGGACAGGATCCCAGAGGCTTATTAACAATGTCCCCACACTGCCGCTTTGTCAACACCTTAACGACTCTGACACACACACACACACACTCACACACTCACGTTTACGCACACACACACACACACACACCTGACACCCCCTCCATGCCAACATGCTCTGTCTCTCCTGGAATGTTAAGTACCAAGGAAATAATCCTTATCGCTGACTATGTTTATAAGTTATTCTCTCTCTCTGTAGTTTTCTCTCTCACTCCATGTCTCTCTATGATTCCATGTCTCTCTCTCTGATCTCTCTGATTCTGTCTATCTCTCTCACTTTCTACCCCCTCTTCTCTCACCATATATTTGTCTTTGTTTGTACATGAATTGTTCTCTGTGTCTATAAACTGTCTATGTTTAGACTTCAGAGTGTAGCCTAAATCCAGCTGGGTCTTATCAAGGTCAGGATCCAGCTGGGTCTTATCAAGGTCAGGATCCAGCTGGGTCTTATCAAGGTCAGGATCCAGCTGGGTCTTATCAAGGTCAGGATCCAGCTGGGTCTTATCAAGGTCAGGATCCAGCTGGGTCTTATCAAGGTCAGGATCCAGCTGGGTCTTATCAAGGTCAGGATCCAGCTGGGTCTTATCAAGGTCAGGATCCAGCTGGGTCTTATCAAGGTCAGGATCCAGCTGGGTCTTATCAAGGTCAGGATCCAGCTGGGTCTTATCAAGGTCAGGATAGCTCCGTTCTACTCCAGTATGATTTGAGAGAGGAACATAATGAAACAGAGAGAATATGATCCCATAATTCAGGCTTGCTCTGTTTTACTCCAGCATGTTATGCCGTAACTCCTGTAGGAAAAAGAAACATGGAGACGTTCTAATAATTGTTATTAGAGAGAGAGAGAGAGAGAGAGAGAGAGAGAGAGAGAGAGACAGAGAGACAGAGAGAGAGAGAGGGAGAGACACAGAGAAAGAGAGAGAGAGAGAGAGGGTGTTTCCTTCTTCATGCCTTTATGTGTCTGTGTGTTTCATATTTGATTCAGGGCTTTAGACATCATAAAACATATTGCGGTGTGTGTGTGTGCGCAAGTGTGCGTGCGTGTGTGTACGTCAGTGTGTGTGTATGTACACTATGTGTGTGTGTGTGTGAGACACAGTGCAGTGGAGGGAGGTTATTGGGGGTTATGGCAGTGGAACCAGTCTCAGTAAGACAATAGACTGCTGATTGTAAAACAGAATGTTGTTTTTATTTTACCCAGCCTGCTCTGCTTCACTACACCTCAGGGATGCGTGTCCACCCCTCTGGGGAGAAGGGGGAGAATTTGGAGAGAGAGAGAGAGAGTTTATGTGTGTGTTGAAACACACTGCCTTTTATCTACAGTCAGGAGCAGTATTTTGCCACAACATATTTTGGTATTAAGTTTGGATCATTATGAGATGACCATAAGACATTTGAAGGGTTCAGCACGCACATGACAAGTCTAATGCATTATAATGGCAGGCGTGAAATAAAGTGTTGCCCATATTCTCTTTACTAGATGGGAAAAACAGACAACCACGGCTGTATTAAACCAGTTTACTATAGGGAGAGGATACTTTACAGAGTGAGCTCCCTAAAACCCCCCTAGAGTCGATTGACGCACCGTGCGTCACACGGTGACGTAATTTTGAATATTGAATAGCTCCCTGTGTGTTTATGCTAGAGGCTTACCGTTTCTTGTACTGGCTGCAGCTCAATCCCCTCTTTCCGCCTATTCCATAACATGGGCTTGTGAAAGCTGTCTTTTTCAAAAACATGAGAGGATCCGGAAAAGAAAATAGTCACAAAATCGTCTGTAAAACCCGAACCGTTTGAGCTACAAACTAATAAGTCACCGCAATCGAAAGATCACTCTCACATAGAGAATGATAGAGGCCTCTAGTGGCCAAAAGGCTGTATTACCATGATCAGCGCCATAGAGCAGGGTTTCCAAACTCGGTCGTGGGGCCACCCCTGGGTGCACCTTTTAGTTTTTACCATAGCACTACACAGCTGATTCAACAAGCTTTGATGATTTGAATCAGCAGTGTAGTGCTAGGCCAAAAAACCCAAACGTTCACCGATCCTGAACAGTTTAACTCTCCAGCTCCCTTAGGTACAGATCTAGGATCTGTTTCCCCTCACCCAATCCTAACCTTAACCATTAGTGTGGGAAAACTGACCCCAGATCAGCATCTAGGGGCAACTCCACCTTACACCAACTCTCCTGGTGGAGGAAGATGGCAAACTTTTTTTTTACCTAGCTTAGTTGAATGCACTGATTATAAGACGCTCTGGTTAAGAGCTAATGACTAAAATGTAGAATGTATGATAACATTGGACCCTGACTGGATCACATGACCTGACCAGGAGATACAGTACTCCAGGTCCTACTAATATATTACAAGAAACCAACGGATCATATAACATCTCATCATAACCTTTTCCTTTATGGCCTAATAAAAATTGATATATAGCGTAATAATAAATCAGACAACTACCTCATAAAAACGTTAGACAGATAGCATGGTAATGACGTTTGGAATAAGTGATCACACTTTCAAGCTTCACTCTGTTCTTTCCAATCAATCACTGCTAATTCTTCAGGCTTCACTCTGTCCTCTCCAATCAATCACTGCTAACTCTTCAGGCTTCACTCTATCCTCGCCAATCAATCACTGCTATTTCTTCAGGCTTCACTCTGTCCTCTCCAATCAATCACTGCTAACTCTTCAGGCTTCACTCTATCCTTGCCAATCAATCACTGCTAATTCTTCAGGCTTCACTCTGTCCTCTCCAATCATTCACTGCTAACTCTTCAGTGACTGTCTTTACTTTGAACTTCAATGCACAGAGAAACAATTTTACATTAGGATAAGCTGCTATGTTTGATGAAGGTCTTTGTGTAGACTGAAACGTCACTGTACATTTTTAAAACTTGATTTATAGTAAACATTATTTTTATAATGGAGAGAGTGAGTGTCACACCGCACCTTCTAATGCAAATTTCAGGTGCAAGTGGAACAGGCAGTTTTACATTTTCCCTCTCTCCTCTTTAATCAATCACAAATAACACCCGAGGGACTACCTGCCTTTGAATTTCACCGAAAAAAAAAAAAAAAAATGAACATTAGCATATGCTATTTTTATTGAATTGTCATTTAGCAGACAGTCTTATCCAGAGTGGCAATTAAGGGCTAAGCTCAAGGACACATCGACAGATGTTTCACATAGTCAGCTCGGGTATTCGAACCAGCGACCTTTCGGTTACTTACCCAACGCTCTTAACCTCTAGGGTACCTGCCACCCCTCTGTTTGTTGAAGGTCTCGATATAGACAGAAACATCGCTGTATGTTTTTAAAACTTGATTTATAATAAACTAGATTTTTTTAATGGATCGAGAGTGTTACACCTCCCCTTCCCATACAATGTCCCGGTGCAACAGGCAGCTTAGGCTGTAACCCTGTCCTACCTTATCAATCAAAATAACACCCTTGGGACTACCTGGCTTTGATAGAGAACAACAATGTGTATTAGCATCAGTGGAGGCTGCTGAGGGGAGGACGGCTCATAACAATGGCTGGAACGGAGCAAATGGAATAGCATCAACAAAATGGAAACCATGTGTTTGATGTATTTGATACCATTCCACTGATTCCGCTCCAGGAGTTACCACGAGCCCCATCCTCCCCAATTAAGGTGTCACCAACCTCCTGTGATTAGCATATGCTTGACACTTCCACTGCACAGTAGACAAATGTATGGACCTTGTGGCCTATCAGCACGTTTACAATGTTTGACAGTTAAATTGTCCCTGGGTTGAATAATACTTAGGTTTATGATGTGTATATACGCTGCCTTCAGAAAGTATTCACACCCCTTGATGTTTTCCTCATTTTGTTGTGTTACAGCCTGAATAAATATCTTATTAAATGGAGATTTTGTGTCCCTGGCCTACACACAATAACCCATAATGTCAAAGTAGAATTATATTTTTCTAAATATTTACAAATTAATACAAATTAAAAGCTGATATCTCTTGAGTCAATAAGTATTCAACCCCTTTGTATGGCAAGATTAAATAAGTTCAGGGGTAGAAATGTGCTTAACAAGTCACATAATAAGTTGCATGGACTCAGTTTGTGTGCAATAATAGTGTTTAACATGATTTTTGAATGACTACCTCATCTCTGTACCCACCACATACTCTGTACCTCATATATCTGTAAGGTCCCTCAGTCGAGCAGTGAATTTCAAACACAGATTCAACAGTCGAGCAGTGAATTTCAAACACAGATTCACAGTCGAGCAGTGAATTTCAAACACAGATTCAACCACAAAGACCAGGGAGGCAAAGCAATTCACTTTTTGTCCTGAATAAAAAGTGTTATGTTTGGGGCAAATCCAATACAACACATTACTGAGTACCACTCTCCATATTTTCAAGCATAGTGGTGGCTGCATCATGTTATGGGTATGCTTGTAATCGTTAAGGACTGTGGAGTTTTTCAGGAAAAAAAGAAACAGAATGGACCTAAGCACAGGCAAAATCCTTGAGGAAAACCTGGTTGAGTCTGCTTTCCACCAGACACGGGGAGATTAATTCACCTTTCAGGAGGACAATAACCTAAAACACAAGGCCAAATCTACACTGGAGTTGCTTACCAAGAAGACAGTGAAAGTTCCTGAGTGGCTGAGTTATAATTTTGACTTAAATCTGCTCGAAAATCTATGGCAAGACCTGAAAATGGTTGTCTAGCAATGATCAACAACGAATTTGACAGAGAATAATGGGCAAATGTTGCACAATCCAGGTGTGGAAAGCTCTTAAGACACTTACCCAGAAAGACTCACAGCTGTTATTGCTGCCAAAGGTGATTCTAACATGTATTGACTCAGGGGGTTGAATACTTATCTAATCAAGATATATTAGTGTTTTATTTTTCCTTTATTTTTTTATTTCTTTAACTAATGTTAGAATTTTTCTTCCACTTTGACATTACAGAGTATTTTGTGTAGATTGTTCACAAAAAATGACAATTAAATAAATGTAATCCCACTTTGTAACACAAAAAAACGTGGAAAAAGTAAAGTGGTGTGAATACTTTCTGAAGGCACTGTATGAGTAATGAGATTATCTAATGGCCCCAACAACCTCAAGGACGGCCTCTTCTTTAAAATGAAAATGTAAACATACTGTAAAGAACACATTGTCAAGAAGAGAAGAGAGCTAGGAATGTAGTGACACACAAAGCCTGTTTCTCCTGATCATACTGCTGGCTGTTGAGAGACGAGCTCATCGCCTTGATCACTTCAAAGTCTCAGTGTCTTTGTTTTTCAGAGAAGGCTCCAGGACTGCAGTGTGTGTGTGTGTGTCAAATCAAATCTTGACACACACACAATCTTATCACGTTACCAAGGTAACCTCCGCCCTTAAAGAAGGAGGTTAATTTTTTTGTCTCATCTGTGATATTTTGGTTAAAAGACTAAGGTCACAAAAAATGAAATGAAACAATATACCACATTACTTCTTACAACACTGAACAAAAATATAAACGCAACATGTAAAGTGTTGGTCCCATGTTTTATGAGCTGAAATAAAAGATCCCAGATATATTCCATATGCAAAAAAAACGTATTTCTCTCAAATGTTGTGCACCAATGTGCTTGCATCCCTGTTAGTGAGCAGTTCTCCTTTGCCAAGGTAATCCATCCACCTGACAGGTGTGGCATATCAAGAAGCTGATTAAACAGCATGATCATTACAAAGGTGCATCTTTTGCTGGCGACAATAAAAGGCCACTGTAGCTCAGCTGGTTGAGCACGGCGCTTGTAACGCCAAGGTAGTGGGTTCGATCCCCGGGACCACCCATACACAAAAAAAATGTATGCACGCATGACTGTAAGTCGCTTTGGATAAAAGCGTCTGCTAAATGGCATTTTATTATTATTAAAATGTGCAGTTTTGTCACACAACACAATGCCACAGATGTCTCAGGTTTTAAGGGAGTGTGCGATTGGCATGCTGACCGCAGGAATGTCCACCAGAGCTGTTGCCA
This sequence comes from Coregonus lavaretus, assembly GCF_964263955.1. Lineage (NCBI taxonomy): Eukaryota > Metazoa > Chordata > Actinopteri > Salmoniformes > Salmonidae > Coregonus > Coregonus lavaretus. Next base: position 42,281,982 of record NC_140004.1, read on the forward strand.
GAGAATTGAATGTTAATTTCTCTACCATAAGCCGCCTCCAACGTCGTTTTAGAGAATTTGGCAGTACGTCCAACCGGCCTCTCAACCACAGAACACGTGTATGGCGTCGTGTTGGCGAGCGGTTTGCTGATGTCAACATTGTGAACAGAGTGCCACATGGTGATGGTGGGGTTATGGTATGGGCAGGCATAAGCTACGGACAACTAACACAATTGCATTTTATCAATGGCAATTTGAATGCACAGAGTTACCATGACGTGATCCTGAGGCCCATTGTCATGCCATTCATCAGCCGCCATCACTTCATGTTTCAGCACGATAATGCACAGCCCCATGTCGCAAGGATCTGTACACAATTCCCGGAAGCTGAAAATGTCCCAGTTCTTCTATGGCCTGCATACTCACCAGACATGTCACCCATTGAGCATGTTTGGGATGCTCTAGATCGACGTGTACGACAGCGTGTTCCAGTTCCTGCCAATATCCAGCAACTTCACACAGCCATTGAAGAGGAGTGTGACAACATTCCACAGGCCACAATCAACAGCCTGATCAACTCTATGCGAAGGAGATGTGTTGGGCTGCATGACGCAAAGGTGGTCACACCAGATACTGACTGGTTTTCTGATCCACGTGTCCCATATTTAAAGGTATCTGTGATCAACAGATGCATATCTCTATTCCCAGTCATGTGAAATCCACAGATTAGGGCCTAATGAATTTATTTCAATTGACTGATTTCCTTATATGAAGTGTAACTCAGTAAAATCTTTGAAATTGTTGCATGCTGCATTTATATTTTTGTACAGTATAGTAATACATTAATTATTTTGAAAACATTACAAAGCATGCTCATCTGTGTTTTTGTGTTTTGTTGATGTAATTTTAGCAGAATATTTTTTTGGGGGCTGGTAAAACATCTGAGTGGCTGGTAGATTTTTAAATCTACCTGCCACAGTGGCTGGTGGACCAAAAAGTAAATGTTATGCCTTGGTACCAATACTGAGTCGATGTGCAGGGGTACGAGGTAACTGAGGTTGCTATGTACATATAGGTAGGGGTAAAGTGAGTTAGTGCAAAAAAGGCTCAATGTAGATAGTCCGGGTAGCCATTTGATTAGCTATTTATCAGTCTTGTTTAGCAATCTTATGGCTTGGGGATAGAAGCTGTTCAGGGTCCTGTTGGTTCCAGACTTGGCGCACTGGTACCGCTTGCCGTGCGGTATCAGAGAGAACAGTCTATGGCTTGGGTGGCTGGTCTTTGAAAAAGAAAAGGAGAGCCGCACACTCTAGGAGCTCAGACGCAATAATTTAATGGCTGGAGTCTTTGACCATTTTTGGGGCCTTTCCTCTGACACCGCCTGGTCTAGAGGTCCTGGATGGCAGGGACCTCGGCACTAGTGATAGACTGGGCCGTACCCACCACCCGTGTAGCGCCTTGCGGTCGGGTGCCTTGCAGTTGCCGTACCAAGCGGTGATGCAGCCAGTCAAGATGCTCTCAATGGTGCAGCTGTAGAACATTTAGAGGAAGCCACATCTTTTAAGGCACCTGAGGGGGAAAAGGCACTGTTGTGCCCTCTTCACATCTGTGTGGGTGTGTGTGGACATTGTTAATTCCTTAGTGATGTGGACACTGAGGAACTTCAAGCTCTCAACCCACTCCACTACAGCCCCATCGATGTGGATGGGGGCATGCTCGCCCCTCCGTTTCCTGTAGTCCACAATCAGTTCCTTTGTCTTGCTGACGTTGAGGGAGAGGTTGTTGTTGTCCTGGCACCACACTGCCAGGTCACTGACCTCCTCCTCTGTTGGAGTCGTGCGCGGCCACGCAGTCGTGGGTGAACAGGGAGTAAAGGATAGGAGTAAACACGCACCCTGAGGGGGGGCCCCTGTGTTGATGTCAGCGTGGTGGTGGTGTTGTTGCCTACCCTCACCGCCTGGGGGCGGCCCGTCAGGAAGTCCAGGTTCCAGTTGCAGAGGGAGGTGTTCAGTCCCAGGGTCCTGAGATTGGTGATGAGCTTGGAGGGGCCTATGGTGTTGAATGCAGAGCTGTAGTCAATGAACAGTATTCTTACATAGGTGTTCCTTTTGTCCAGGTGGGTGAGGGCTGTGTGGAGTGCAATAGAGATTGCATCATCTGATCTGTTGGGGCAGTATGCAAATTGGTGTGGGGTCTAGGGTTTCTGGGATGATGGTGTTGAAGTGAGCCATGACCAGCCTTTCAAAGCACTTCATGGCTACAGACGTGAGTGCTATGGGTCGGTAGTCATTTAGGCAGGTTACCTTGGTGTTCTTTGGCTCAGGGACTATGGTGGTCTGTTGAAACATGTAGGTATTACAGACTCGGCCAGGGACAGGTTGAAAATGTGAGTGAAGACACTTGCCAGTTAGTCAGCACATGCTCAGAGTACACGTCCTGGCAATCCGTCTGGCCCTGCGGCCTTGTGAAAATTGACCTGTTTAAAGGTCTTACTCACATCGGCTATGGCGAGCGTGATCACACAGTCGTCCGAAACAGCTGGTGCTCTCATGCATGGTTCAGTGTTGCTTGCCTCAAAACGAGCATAGAATGCGTTTAGCTTGTTTGGTAGGCTTGCGTTGCTGGGCAGCTCGCGGATGGGTTTCCCTTTGTAATCAGTGATAGTTTGCAAGCCCTGTCACATCCGTCGAGCGTCAGAGCCGGTGTAGTAGGATTTGATCTTAGTCCTGTATTGACGCTTTGCCTGTTTAATGGCTTGTCGGAGGTCGTAGCGGGATTTCTTATAAGCGTCTGGATTAGTGTCCCGCTCCTTGAAAGCGGCAGCTTTAGCCTTTAGCTCAGTGTGGATGTAGATGTTGCCTGTAATCCACGGCTTCTGGTTGGGTTATGTACGTACGGTCACCGTGGGGACGACGTCGTCGATGCACTTATTAATGAAGCCGGTGACTGATGTGGTAAACTCCTCAATGCCATTGGATGAATCCCAGAACGTATTCCAGTCTGTGCTAGTGAAACAGTCCTGTAGCTTAGCATCCGCTTCATCGGACCACTTCCATGTGCGTGGGTGTTTCAAAGACAACTCTTCAGGACTGCCCCCAACACCAAATCACAAAAAATATGTCTAGACCCTTCTATAACATGACATTTACATAACTAAATAGAGATTTTAAAACGTCTCATTTCAATTTGATAAAAGCATCTGCTAAATTAAATTTTTGTTGTTGTTGTTTTAACAGGGTGTGCCTGCTGCCTCACCAGGATGACGTGATGACCCTGGATGACAGGGCACAGTGTTGAAACTGACCTGACCAACCCTGGTGGGTACAGACAGAGCCTCAGTGAATAGCCACAATGCCACACGAAAACAGACAAAACAACATGCAGACCAACCAAAACAGACAAAAACACAGACAAAATAGACAGGCAGACAGGCAGACAGGCAGACAGACAGACAGACAGACAGACAGACAGACAGACAGGGAAGCAGACAGGGAAGCAGACAGGGAGGCAGACAGGGAGACAGGCAGGGAGGCAGACAGACAGGCAGAGAGGCAGGGAGACAGACAGACAGACAGGGAAGCAGACAGGGAGACAGGCAGGGAGGCAGACAGACAGGCAGAGAGGCAGGCAGGGAGGCAGGCAGGGAGACAGGCAGGCAGGGAGACAGGCAGACAGGGAGACAGGTAGGTATACAGGGAGCTAGACAGGAAGGCAGGGAGATAGGCACCACGTGGTGACTTTGGTTACACAATAAGATGAAACGACTGGTTTGGTTTCATGTTCTAGAACCCACTCTCTCTCAGCTTGCTGGCTGCCCGGAGGCAGAACCGTCTCCCCAGAACAGAAGAGGCATGTTTTCATCTGTCTTCATTGTAGATGCCTCGCTCTGAGCCCTTTTCTTCTCTAAATTTTCCCTCTATTCAGAAATACAGTGTGTCTATCTCTATCTATAATGCCAGGGCAGAAATAGAGCTGCATTCGATATGGGCGAAGCTCGCAGCAAGCAAGAGAAGTTGGACACACACACACGGCACAAGGATAGGTTACCGGGCAGGCAGGCTGCACCAATCCAGACTGGAAGACAGCAGACAAAAACAGGCAGTCAGGCAGGGGGGGAGCAGGACTATGGTGGCAGTATCCCATCTGCCTGCAACAAAGGCTGGCCTCAATTCACATGAGATAAGGAATCAGCTTATTGCTTACTCCAGCCTGGGGAATGGGTGGATGGATGGGCGGGCCTGCCTGCCCCCCTTTGACACAACCAGCCAGGGGAATGGGTGGTTGGATGGGTGTCGGCCTTACCCACTCTGACACAAAGGTGGGGGATCGGTCTGGTCGAGACATTCATGGATAACTGGACACTTGTGTGAAATAGGTCAGTCGAAAGAGAGCGAGAGCGAGAGCGAGAGCGAGAGAGAGAGAGAGAGAGAGAGAGAGAGAGAGAGAGAGAGAGAGAGAGAGAGAGAGAGAGAGAGAGAGAGAGAGAGAGAGAGAGAGAGAGAGCGAGGGAGAGAGAGAGAGCGAGAGAGCGAGAGAGAGTGGGAGAGACACACCACAAACCATAGCTGTCTTTTCAGCAGGCCACGCATTGTTGGTTGGGTTAATGGGTCCTTTAGCCATTTGGCCTCCAGAGTGAGAGGTCTGAGTAGGCTTGAGTCCTTTAGCTTGAATCACACAGAGGAGTAGGAACCCCATACAGCCTCCGAGGGCAAGTATTCATAGAGCGTCTGAGAATAGGAGTGCTGATCTAGGATCAGTTAAGATGTTAGACTACAATAATAAATACGTGTAAATGGACAGGGGGTACCTGATCCTAGATCAGCACTTTATGAATGAAGCCTCCAGGTCCCTCTCTACATAGTTGGTACTGGGACACACAGTACAGTAATGAAGGGGAAAGGAACTCTGCAGCATACACCAGGCCTAAAGAAGTATTGGGCTTGATGTATTGGGCTAGATCTTTTCAATACTATTGTGAATAAACATGCTCCCTTCAAAAATTGAAGGGTTAAAGGTAGATCGAATGTCTGGTACACTCCGGAATTATCAGAAGTCATTCATAAAAGAGATTATGCTTGAGTCAAGGCTTGGAACACAGGCTTAGGCCAGGACTGGCAAGCTTTTAAGCAACTGAGGAATCATTGTGTAAGACAAATCAGAAAGGCTCAATTAGATTTTTATGTAACCGCTCTTTCGGATTGTAATGGGAATCCGGCTAAATTCTGGAAAACTGTCAAATCCCTAAAGGGTTCTACTTTCTCCTCTCTGCCACAACAAATTAATTCAGACACTGGCCTCATTATGAAAAAAACTCCTAAGCTAATTCGCAATGATATTGGGCTGGATGCAGATAGGGGAAACCTGCCGAATGATCAGAGAAATGTTAGTCAAAGCTTTTTTTCCCCAGCTATTTACATAAAAATAAAATAAATAAAATAAATATGCCATTTAGCAGACGCTTTTATCCAAAGCGACTTACAGTCATGCGTGCATACATTTTTGTGTATGGGTGGTCCCGGGGATCGAACCCACTACCTTGGCGTTACAAGCGCCGTGCTCTACCAGTTGAGCTACAGAGAACCACATAATAAGTCCTGGATGCTTTTCTAGCAATAGACAACAAGAAATCCACAGGAGCTTAAGTGCTTAAGTGTGCAGCGCCCATCATTGTTGGCTTAATAACCCACATTTAAAATGTAACATTGTTATCAGGAAATATTTCTAAAGTATGGAAATCAGCTCTTGTGCTGCCACTCCATAAGGGCAGGATAGATCTTAATAATTATCGCCCCATTTGAAGGCTTCCTTGTCTGGCTGAGATTCTAGAATCCTTGGTAAATGGACAACTTTGCTCTTTATCTGAGAAATGTATTTTGAATGTAAACCAATCAGGGTTTAGACCTGGGCATAGCACTATTACAGCAAGCACTTTAGTTGTTCATGATCTTGTCAATGCTTTAGACACTAACATGAAATGTGCTGCTTTGTTTGTGGACTTGTCAAAAGCTTTTCATACTGTTGATCATGCTAATTTATTGAACAAGTTGTCCTCGATAGGCCTGAGCTCTGACGCCTGTTCATGGTTTCATGATTATCTTTGTGACAGAACTCAGGCCATCATGATCTGAATTTCTTGATGTACATAAAGGTGTACCACAGGGGTCGAGTTTGCTTCACTATTTATATAAACACCATTGGTCAATCTGTTAAAAATGGTAAACTTAATCTATATGCGGATAATACTATTATGTATGCTATTGCCCCAACTGTTGATCTGGCTGTGTCAAAACTACAGTCATATTTTATAGTTTTGCAGGAATCCCTTGCTGATTTAAAATGTGTACTTAATACGGGCAAATCAAAATACATGTTGTTTTTAAACTCTCATAAGAATGTTTCAGATGATCTACATGTTCACTCATTAGATGGTTCTCCAATCGAACGTGTTCCCGCATATAAATACTTAGCCATTTGGATTTATATGGATTTTACGTTTAAAAAACAAATAGATGAGCTGGTTAAGAAGCTAAGATTTAAAGTTGGCTTTTTATACCGAAACAGATCGTGCCTTTCTCTAAGCAGTAGGAAGCAGAATATTCAGTCAACCTTTTAATTTATCAAAGTGCAGCTGCTACTACTCTTAAATATTTGCATGCCATCTACCATAGTGTCCTTCGTTTTGTTACAGGTGACAGTTTTGATACTCATCACTGTATCCTGTATCAAAAGGTTGGCTGGGCTTTGCTAAAGACCCGTAGATCTCTACATTACTCCCTTTTTGTTTACAAGGCCCTACTTCATAAGCTTCCGTCTGATCTAGTTTTGCTGTAGAAGTATAGACACCTGAGTTGCCTAACCCGTTCACAGGATACATTAACTATTGGGGTTCCTTGGGTCTCCACAGAGCTAGATAAATCTGCTTTTAGTTTTAATGCACAATATTGCTGGAACAAAATTCAAAATACATTTCATCTTGATGTTCTGGTCCTTTTGGGCAATTTAAAGCATTGATTGGGGACTTATTTGTGGAGGAATGCAACTGGTTGATTTGTAATGTTTTATTTGTGCTTCCCCTGACTGTGTTTTTGTATTTTAATGTGTGTGTATATATATATATATATATATATATATATATATATATAGAGAGAGAGAGAGAGTGGGGGAAAAAAGTATTTATTCAGCCACCAATTGTGCAAGTTCTCCCACTTAAAAAGATGAGAGAGGCCTGTAATTTTCATCATAGGTACACGTCAACTATGACAGACAAATTGAGAAAAAAAAATCCAGAAAATCACATTGTAGGATTTTTAATGAATTTATTTACAAATTATGGTGGAAAATAAGTATTTGGTCACCTACAAACAAGCAAGATTTCTGGCTCTCACAGACCTGTAACTTCTTCTTTAAGAGGCTCCTCTGTCCTCCACTCGTTACCTGTATTAATGGCACCTGTTTGAACTTGTTATCAGTATAAAAGACACCTGTCCACAACCTCAAACAGTCACACTCCAAACTCCACTATGGCCAAGACCAAAGAGCTGTCAAAGGACACCAGAAACACAATTGTAGACCTGCTCCAGGCTGGGAAGACTAAATCTGCAATAGGTAAGCAGCTTGGTTTGAAGAAATCAACTGTGGGAGCAATTATTAGGAAATGGAAGACATACAAGACCACTGATAATTTCACGCAAATTCTCACCCCGTGGGGTCAAAATGATCACAAGAACGGTGAGCAAAAATCCCAGAACCACACGGGGGGATCTAGTGAATGACCTGCAGAGAGCTGGGACCAAAGTAACAAAGCCTACCATCAGTAACACACTACGCCGCCAGGGACTCAAATCCTGCAGTGCGAGACGTGTCCCCCTGCTTAAGCCAGTACATGTCCAGGCCCGTCTGAAGTTTGCTAGAGTGCATTTGGATGATCCAGAAGACGATTGGGAGAATGTCATATGGTCAGATGAAACCAAAATATAACTTTTTGGTAAAAACTGAACTCGTCATGTTTGGAGGACAAAGAATGCTGAGTTGCATCCAAAGAACACCATACCTACTGTGAAGCATGGGGGTGGAAACATCATGCTTTGGGGCTGTTTTTCTGCAAAGGGACCAGGACGACTGATCCGTGTAAAGGAAAGAATGAATGGGGCCATGTATCGTGAGATTTTGAGTGAAAACCTCCTTCCATCAGCAAGGGCATTGAAGATGAAATGTGGCTGGGTCTTTCAGCATGACAATGATCCCAAACACATCGCCCGGGCAACGAAGGAGTGGCTTCGTAAGAAGCATTTCAAGGTCCTGGAGTGGCCTAGCCAGTCTCCAGATCTCAACCCCATAGAAAATCTTTGGAGGGAGTTGAAAGTCCGTGTTGCCCAGCGACAGCCCCAAAACATCACTGCTCTAGAGGAGATCTGCATGGAGGAATGCGCCAAAATACCAGCAACAGTGTGTGAAAACCTTGTGAAGACTTACAGAAAACGTTTGACCTGTGTCATTGCCAACAAAGGGTATATAACAAAGTATTGAGAAACTTTTGTTATTGACCAAATACTTATTTTCCACCATAATTTGCAAATAAAATCATAAAAAATCCTACAATGTGATTTTCTGGAAAAAAAATCTCATTTTGTCTGTCATAGTTGACGTGTACCTGTGATGAAAATTACAGGCCTCTGTCATCTTTTTAAGTGGGAGAACTTGCACAATTGGTGGCTAACTAAATACTTTTTCCCCCCACTGTATATACAGTGCATTCGGAAAGAGACACTTTATGTGTATTCAGACCGTTGACTTTTCCACATTTAGTTACGTTACAGCCTTATTCTAAAATGGATTAACAATTTTTTTCCCCTCATCAATCTACACACAATACCCCATAATGACGAAGCAAAAACATGTTTTTAGAAATTTTTGCAAATGTATTACAAATAAAAAAACTGAAATACCTTATTTACATAAGTAGATCCTTTGCTATGAAAAAAATAAAAAAATAAAATATGCCATTTAGCAGACGCTTTTATCCAAAGCGACTTACAGTCATGTGTACATACATTTTTACGTATGGGTGGTCCCGGGGATCGAACCCACTACCCTGGCGTTACAAGCGCCATGCTCTACCAATTGAGCTACAGAGGACTACAGACTCGAAATTCAGCTCAGTTGATCCTGTTTCCATTGATCATCCTTGAGATGTTTCTACAACGTGATTGGAGTCCACCTGTGGTACATTCAATTGATTGGACATGATTTTGAAAGGCACACACCTGTCTATATAAGGTCCCACAGTTGACAGTGCATGTCAGAGCAAAAACCAAGCCATGAGCGCCGAGACATGATTGTGTCGACGCACAGATCTGGGGAAGGGTACCAAAAAATGTCTGCAGCATTGAAGGTCCCCAAGAACACAGTGGCCTCCATCATTCTTAAATTGAATAAGTTTGGAACCACCAAGACTCTTCCTAGAGCTGGCTGCCCGGCCAAACTGAGCAATTGGGGGAGAAGGGCTTTGGTCAGGGAGGTGACCAAGAACCCCATGGTCACTCTGACAGAGCTCCAGAGTTCCTTTTTGGAGATGGGAGAACCTTACAGAAGGACAACCATTTCTGCAGCACTCCATCAATCAGGCCTTTATGGTAGAGTGGCCAGACGGAAGCCACTCCTCAGTAAAAGACACATGACAGCCCGCTTGGAGTTTGCCAAAAGGTACCTAAAGGACTCAGACGATGAGAAACAAGATTCTCTGGTCTGATGAAACCAAGATTGAACTCTTTGGCCTGAATGCCAAGCGTCACGTCTGGAGGAAACTTGGCACCATCTCTACGGTGAAGCATGGATGTTTTTCAGCAGCAGGGACTGGGAGACTAGTCAAAATCGAGGGAAAGATGAACGGCGCAAAGTACATAGAGATCCTTGATGAAAACCTGTTCCAGAGCGCTCAGGACCTCAGACTGGGGCGAAGGTTCACCTTCCAACAGGACAACGTCCCTAAGCACACAGCCAAGACAACGCAGGAGTGGCTTCGGGACAAGTCTCTGAATGTCCTTGAATGGCCCAGCCAGAGCCCGGACTTGAACATCTCTGGAGAGACCTGAAAATAGCTGTGCAGCGATGTTCCCCATCCAACCTGACAGAGCTTGAGAGGATCTGCACAGAAGAATGGGAGAAACTCCCCAAATACAGGTGTGCCAAGCTTGTAGCGTCATACCCAAGAAGACTTGAGGCTGTAATCGCTGCCAAAGGTGTTTCAACAAAGTACTGGGTAAAGGGTATGAATACTTATGTAAATGTGATATTTCAATTTCTAAAAACCTGTTTTTGCATAGTCATTATGGGGTATTGTGTGTGGATTGATGAGGAAATAAAGGCTGTAACGTAACAAAATGTGGAAAATGTCAAGGGGTCTGAATACTTTCTGAATGCACTGTATGTATATATATATATATATATATACATATATATTTTTTGTGTGTAATGTGTATATTTATGTTGTATCATACAGGGCACATTTGGAAAAGAGACCTAGGTCTCAATATGTCTTCCCTGTTAAAATAAAGGATTAATAAAAATGTCATTAAATAAATAAGGACATGCCAGTAGAGAACAGGGGGATACCTAGTCAGTTGTACAACAGAATGCATTCAACTGAAATGTGTCTTCCGCATTTAACCCAACCCCTCTGAATCAGAGAGGTGCGGAGGGCTGGCTTAATCGACATTCACGTCTTCGGCACCCGGGCAACAGTGGGTTAACAGCCTTGCTCAGGGCCAGAACAACAGATGTTTACCTTGTCAGCTCAGGTATTTAAACTAGCAACCTTTCGGTTACTGGCCCAACGCTGCTACCCGCCAGGCTACCCACCGCCCCAACATGCCAGTAGAGAACATGCCAGTAGAGAACAAGCCAGTAGAGAACATGCCAGAAGAGAACATGCTAGTAGAGAACATGCCATTAGAAGAGAACATGCCAGTAGAGAACATGCCAGTAGTAGAGAACATGCCAGTAGTAGAGAACATGCCAGTAGTAGAGAACATGCCAGTAGTAGAAAACATGCCAAAAGAGAACATGCCAGTAGAGAACATGCCAGTAGAAGAGAACATGCCAGTAGAAGAGAACATGCCAGTCGAGAACATGCCAGTAGAGAACATGTCAGAAGAGAACATGTCAGAAGAGAACATGCCAGAAGAGAACATGCCAGTAGAGAACATGCCAGTAGAGAACATGCCAGTAGAGAACATGCCAGTAGAAGAGAACATGCCAGTAGAGAACATTCCAGTAGAAGAGAACATGCCAGTCGAGAACATGCCAGTAGAGAACATGTCAGAAGAGAACATGCCAGAAGAGAACATGCCAGAAGAGAACATTCCAGTAAAGAACATGCCAGTAGATACCATGCCATAAGAGAACATACCAGTAGAGAACATGCCAGTAGAGAACATGCCAGAAGAGAACATGCCAGTAGAGAACATGCCAGTAGAGAACATGCTAGTAAAGAACATGCTAGTAAAGAACATGCTAGTAAAGAACATGCCAGCAGAGAACATGCTAGTAAAGAACATGCTAGTAAAGAACATGCCAGTAGAGAACATGCCAAAAGAGAACATGCCAGTAGAGAACATGCTAGTAAAGAACATGCCAGTAGAGAACATGCCAAAAGAGAACATGCCAGTAGAGAACATGCTAGTAAAGAACATGCCAGTAGAGAACATGCTAATAAAGAACATGCTAGTAAAGAACATGCCAGTAGAGAACATGCCAGTAGAGAACATGCCAGTAGAGGTCAAGCACAGAGGCAATAACACAACACACTGAATGCTGTACTGAGCTCTGCTGAGCTGACTGACTGACAGCTAATTACAGAAATGTAAAAACACAGTGTGACTGACTGACTGACAGTTCACATGGAACAGGCATGCCCGGACACAGCACAGCTGCTGATGGTAGGCAGTTAAGAGACATTCTTCAGGATGATAATAGTTCAGTAAAACGCTTCTGCAGAAGACCTTTAAACGTTTTCATAACTATCTGACACGCCGAGCGACTGACAGAGCCACCGACCGGAGATGAACAGGGCCTCTGGGCTCTCAGGTCAGCCAGGGTGTAACACAGGAACACAGGGCGTTGACTCCAAGACTCTGACGCACACACAAGAACGCACACACACACACACACACACACACACACACACACACACACACACACTCTCTTACTCTGACAGGTGGGTATGTCACAGTATCTCCAGTAGATTCCGTCTTCATGGTCAGCGATGTAACACCATGGCTGGACATCACCGTCAGGGTTCCTGGAGAGGAGAGAGGCAGGGAGGGAGGGAGGGAGGCAGGCAGGGAGGGAGGGAGGGAGGGAGGGAGGGAGGGAGGGAGGGAGGGAGGGAGGGAGGGAGGGAGGGAGAAAACAAACATAAAAAGAGGTTATGTACCAAAAACTGGAGACTGCATATTAAATACAATTACAGAGGAATGCCTGCTGTGCGGAGATTCATTTCTGAGATTGTTTCTGTGTGTGGTGCCAATCATCCACCTACCGCAGCAACCCCCGCTAGCCTGCTTCAGTTGGTATTTTACCCTGTGTTCTGGCCCTCAGAACTGACTATGCATGTCCAGTAGAACCCAGCGTAGACAGAAGGCTCTCAGACAGACAGAGCGATCGATCGATAGATAGATAGAGACAGACAGACAGGGAGGGAGAGACAGACAGACAGACAGACAGACAGACAGACAGACAGACAGACAGACAGACAGACAGACAGACAGACAGACAGACAGACAGACAGACAGACAGACAGACAGACAGACAGAGGAGGGAGAGAGCGATAGATAGAGAGAGAGAGACAGACAGAGAGACAGAGAGAGAGACATACAGAGAGAGACAGACAGACAGACAGACAGACAGACAGACAGACAGACAGACAGACAGACAGACAGACAGACAGACAGACAGACAGACAGACAGACAGACAGACAGACAGACAGACAGACAGACAGACAGACAGACAGACAGACAGACAGACAGACAGACAGACAGACAGACAGACAGACAGACAGACAGAGGAAGGAGAGAGCACACATATCTAGACAGGGGCTTTGAGCAGGTGCTGGTTTCTGTGCATTTTGGTATACTGTCTGTGTGCTACCAAGTGTATTTGTTAATGGTAATACATCACTTACAAAGACTTTGTAAATGGTTTATAAGACATTTATAAACTGTTGATTACACAATGAATAGGTAACAGACACACTTGGGAGTATATTATCGCAGTCTGTGGAACCATCTCTATTAGTGAGTTGCATGAGGCAACCATAAAAACATCCCAGGTCAATGGAGGAAGGCTCGTCTTTAGGAGCACTACTCTTCTCCTTTTCTCTGACTGTTATTGCCTGAGACATATTCCCCCGGGCCTCAGCTATCCCGTTCCAGCCCTATTGTGGGGCGAATTCTGAAGGGCGTTTCCATTGCTTTTTTCTTCTCCTATCAAAAACACTTCCTCTCCTTTCACAGCACAGAAAAAGGTTATTGAGTGAGGGACAGAGGAAACTTTAACCTCTAAGGGATGAAACTGAGTAACTGTAGGCATTAAGGTCTTTGTTTGTCCTCCGTTAGGAGAAAATGATCCCTCTCTTCATCCTAACCATGGGCTCATCTCCCAAATGGCAGCCTAGTCCCTATATAGTGCACTACTTTTGACCAAGGCCCATAGAGCTCTGGCCAAATGTAGTGCACTATGTAGGGAATAGGGTACCATTTAGCACTTTGTTTATTTTATCCATTTAAGGTTGAATATTTTCCCGGTATTTTACAAATGTTCCATCTCGAGAATAAATCACTTTTCTCCCGGGTAACCCGGTGTTTCCCGCCAAAACCGAAAGTGTCATTCAAAAGCATATAAAGCATATAAATAGGCCTATGTCTGGATGTGATTAGAGCATTGATCAAACATTCAAGTCTGATGCTACCTGAGCCTGATGAGCCATACATTAAATACATTTTATGAGCCCAAGCCCAAAAACGCCCAAATGATTGTGCTGTTATACAATACACACAGTATATGATATAGGCTACTGCACATTACGCACGACAGAAAAAACATAAAAGCCCATAGATGTAGTTAGCTATATGCTCTCTTGGGTAAATAAATGAAACTAGCTCCAGTAGGCTAATCTTTTTGAGTGTGGACTTTATTACTGTACTGTATTGTATTATACTGTATTATATGGACTGGAATTACACACCTCGTTCTAACCATGATAAAGCAGGAAGAGAACATGTGATTCTAGTGCAGCACATGAGGCCTACAAAGTTACAAGTATAGGCTAGCGAATTAGATTTACATTTTGACATTTAATAGGGCCTATTTCTATAATTAGTAGGCTGACGCATATACACCTTTTTAATAATATTTTCCCTAATGTTATTAGCCTACCTCCTCTTTCTCTATCTATTGATGCTTCATTCCTTCCTCGCTTTCAACAGTTACATTAAATATGTTTTGTTGTCCGTATCTTCATTCTAATGACATCCTTGAAAAATATAGGACTAGAATTAGAGGCAGAAGGCTTTCACTTCTTTTCACGAAGACTGAATGGTTATGGGTCTGAATAAATAACTGCTGTAGCCTACCGCCATCGGGCGTTCGCTCTTCTTTCAAACTACCTGTGAGTTCTGTTGGCTGCTGTAACATTCAGCAAACAAGAGCATGCATCCCTCTTCGAATAGTCTATTGATATAAGAAATGCAGCAAAAATGTCCAGCAAGCTATTCTGGTCTAGCATTTAGACATTGCATATAATTTAACAGTTCCATTTCACACCATGCTATTCATATAAATAATTTATTATAATTTACTGGCTCCTCGCAGTTATTTATCCCGGGAAAAGGGAGCGGTTTTGGGCGGTAAATCTCGGTAACCAGGTTCCCGCCATTCAACTCTAGTACCATTCCCTAAATATGAACCCCTGGAGGAAATCAGTACCATTCCCTAAATATCAACCCCTGGAGGAAATCGGTACCATTCCCTAAATATGAACCCCCGGAAGAAATCAGTACCGATACAGTAGAGCTACAGGGGTAACTACAGGTAACTGCCAAAATAAAGGAAACACTGACCAAAGTCACATAGAAAGTTATAGATCTATCATTCTCATTGCAAGCAAGTCTAAGAAGCTGTAGATCTGTTCTATGTGCACTATTTCTATGCTTCCCGTTCTTACGTTTCATTTTTGCGTCTTTTACTTTCAGTTTTGTACCCCAGGTTAAAACAGCTGAAAACACAATACTTTTGGTTATGTCAAATATATTACTGAACAAAAATATAAACACAACATGCAACAATTTCAACGATTTTACTGAGTTACAGTTCATATAAGGAAATCATTGAATTTAAATAAATTAGGCCCTCATCTATGGATATCACATGACAGGGCAGGGGCGCAGCCATCGGTGGGTCTGGGAGGGCATCGGCCCACCCACTTCGGAGCCAGGCCCAGCCAATCAGAATGAGTTTTTCCCCACAAAAGGGCTTTATTACAGACATAAATACTCCTCAGTTTCATCAGCTGTCCGGGTGGCTGGTCTCAGACGATCCTGCAGGTGAAGAAGCTGGATGTGGAGTTCCTGGGCTGGCGTGGTTACACGTGGTCTGCTGTTGTGAGGCTGGTTGGACGTACTGCTAAATTCTCTAAAACAATGTTGGAGGCGACTTATGGTAGAGAAATGAACATTACAATTATCTGGCAACAGCTTTGGTGGACATTTCTGCAGTCAGCATGCCAATTGCACGCTCCTTGATATGCCACATCTGTCAGGTGAATGGATTATCTTGGCAATGGAGAAATGTTCACTAACAGGGATGTAAACAAATTTGTGTACAACATTTGAGAGAAATAAGCTTTTTGTGCGTATGGAAAAATTCATATATTTTGTTTAAACTCATGAAACATGGGACCAACATGTCGTGATTCGTGAGGTCCAACATGTCGTGATTCGTGAGGACCAACATGTCGTGATTCGTGAGGACCAACATGTCGTGATTCATGAGGACCAACATGTCGTGATTCGTGAGGACCAACATGTCGTGATTCGTGAGGTCCCTGGTAATTCCCAGCCCTAGTTAGTAAAGAGAAAGTGGAGATGCACTGCCTCTGTGTGTGTGTGTTCCAACTACTTTGTTTTAGCTGTGATGTAGCTAGCTGCTAGCCAGTGTGTGTTTCACCTAGCTGCTATCCAGTGTGTGTTTTTAGCTAGCTTCTAGCCAGTGTTTGTTTCAGCTAGCTGCTAGCCAGTGTGTGTTTTAGCTAGCTGCTAGCCAGTGTGTGTTTCACCTAGCTGCTATCCAGTGTGTGTTTTTAGCTAGCTTCTAGCCAGTGTTTGTTTCAGCTAGCTGCTAGCCAGTGTGTGTTTTAGCTAGCTGCTAGCCAGTGTGTGTTTTAGCTACCTGCTAGCCAGTGTGTGTTTTAGCTAGCTGCTAGCCAGTGTGTGTTTTAGCTAGCTGCTAGCCAGTGTGTGTTTTAGCTAGGTGCTAGCCAGTGTGTGTTTTAGCTAGCTGCTAGCTGTTACCTGCTGGCCGCTGTTCAACATACTTCTCTTTAATAACCATTTTCCAAGTGCCCCTAATCATAAAATGTGTGATAAACTTTAAAATCTCTGGCACAGCGTAGCCATAAAAAGCACTGAATCGTCAACATCAGAGGGGAGAAAACCTGCAGCACGGAACAACACTGAGCTGGGCTAGAAAAAACATGATTTTCTGTGCTATTAGCAAGCCACTAGCCTGCCTGCGCTTCAGACCTGGGTTCAAACACTATTTTAAATCATTTCAAATACTCTATCTGTGCTTGTTTGAGCTAGCCTGAACCAATAGAAAAGTTACAAAAACCCCGCCCAACTTATACTCTAAGCAGACTGAAACAAATGTTCAAAGCATTTGAAATATTTCTAATAGTATTTGAACCCAGGTCTGCCTGCGTTTAGCCACACACTCAGAAGCCCCAGAGAAAGATGAAAGCTGAAAATCCCCTTGGAAAATTACTGTGTGTAAAACTGCTGAGGAGCTGAAGAGGGTTTGAGAGGCTTGTTGTTTGGGTTTTGAGGTCAGGAGAGGATCAGAGACTGACTGTCAATTTCCCTCGAGAGCAGAGGTCTCTTTTAGCCGACTAAAAGATCTGTCTGTCGCTAAATCAGTGTTCAATAGTCACTGGACTTTGCTCTATTGCATATAACAAATATGTATGATTCACATACAATGATGCTGATGCTGAACCTGAGCAATTAAAAGTGTTGCGGACATTGAAGTACATTCAATTATGTTGAACACTGTGCTAGCCTATCGATACAGTACCTATCGATACAGAGTTCGCACATAAACGTATGTCTTCCAACTCCACAGCTCCTTGATGCTTTACCTCACACCTCAGTTAATGTAGACCTGACAACAGTCAGGGAGATTCAATTACTATAAACATGAGTCGGACAACTCACCCTGACATCATGGCCATTATCAGCCTTGTAGGAGAAGGCTGTGGGCATATAGGTTACTATACTACTGTATACTACACTGGACACCCATAACTTACACACTGTGGCTACAGTATGTTCAAAATGAGCTTTAATTGACATTTACGTTATCAATAAAGTGACGCCTCTTCACCTGCAAACTGTGAGCACTGTGCTGTAACAATATGCTCCGGCATTCTGTGTGACAGTCAGTGTCAGTATTTGAAATGCGTTGAACACGGTCTCTGTCACTGAAGTCTCTCAGGAGAGACGAGAGAGCTCCTGACCTTTAGTGCAGCTTTGCTCTCCTTTTCTGGGATTAATTTGACACTGGGCTGTTTTACGTCCATCTATAAAGATGAAATGTGACGGCTATTAGGGTGCTGTCCGCACACCGCCATGGAGCCACAGACCTCTTTCAACTAAATCAGTATGGGGTAAAGCCAACATTGGGATGGGAACACGGTTTACGATTCCCCTCTCGTTCCTCGTAAGTCCACCCCCATTCCACCTGCTTCTCTTGTCCAAGTCCCACTCACTCACTCACTCACTCACTCACTCACTCACTCACTCACTCACTCACTCACTCACTCACTCACACACAAGCAAACACTTCGCTAACCCGTCTATATCCGATCTGTGCTGTGAAGCCTGTGTTAAAAGTAATGACATGTAATGATTCCTGGCACTAGATTTGCACCTGTGCTTTGGTCTCAGCCTCAGCCTTGCTCTGGTCTCAGCCTTTCTCTGATTTCAGCCTCGCTCTGGTCTCTGCCTTGCCATGGTCTCAGCCTCAGCTTTGCTCTGGACTCAGCGTTGCTCTGGACTCAGCCTTGCTCTGGTCTCAGCCTCAGCCTTGCTCTGGTCTCAGCCTCAGCCTTGCTCTGGTCTCAGCCATGTTCTGGTTCGTATAAAACCTCCCTTGGCTCAGGAATCAGATGGACTGTCACACCCCTCCTCTCCCTCTCTTTCTTTCTCTCTCGCTATCCCTCGATCTCTCTCTCTCTCCATCTGAATCTTACCCCCTACAGTGCCACTCCAAATCCGGCCCTATCCAGCCACTTCCAGATGAGGCCCTATCCAGCCACTTCCAGATGAGGCCCTATCCAGCCACTTCCAGATGAGGCCCTATCCAGCTACTTCCAGATGAGGCCCTATCCAGCCACTTCCAGATGACGCCCTATCCAGCCACTTCCAGATGAGGCCCTATCCAGCCACTTCCAGATGAGGCCCTATCCAGCCACTTCCAGATGAGGCCCTATCCAGCCACTTCCAGATGAGGCCCTATCCAGCCACTTCCAGATGAGGCCCTATCCAGCCACTTCCAGATGAGGCCCTATCCAGCCACTTCCAGATGAGGCCCTATCCAGCCACTTCCAGATGAGGCCCTATCCAGCCACTTCCAGATGAGGCCCTATCCAGCTACTTCCAGATGAGGCCCTATCCAGCCACTTCCAGATGAGGCCCTATCCAGCCACTTCCAGATGAGGCCCTATCCAGCCACTTCCAGATGAGGCCCTATCCAGCCACTTCCAGATGAGGCCCTACCAGCCACTTCCAGATGAGGCCCTACCAGCCACTTCCAGATGAGGCCCTATCCAGCCACTTCCAACACATTAAAGATTTACGCCAGGGAAGGAGAGAGAGAGAGAGAGAGAGAGAGAGAGAGAGAGAGAGAATACTGGATATTTGAATTTGAATTGAAAGATGTAAATGAAGAATTTTGCTATTCAAATTCTTCAAACACAAATGTGATGGACAGAGAGTCTTCTCCATATAGTGGGGACTCTAGAAACTCACACACACACAAACACACACCACACAAACACACCACACACAAACACACACCACTATCACACACACAAACACACACCACACACCACACACCACACAAACACACACAAACACACACACCACACAAACACACACCACACACACACACACACACCACACACCACACACCACACACCACACACACACACACACACCACACACACACACACACCACACACAAACACACACCACACACCACACACCACACAAACACACACCACACACCACACACCACACAAACACACACCACACACCACACACACCACACACCACACACCACACAAACACACACCACACACACACACACACCACACACCACTATCAGACACCACACACCACACACCACTATCACACACCACACACCACTATCACACACCACACACCACACACCACTATCACACACACCACACACCACTATCACACACACCACACACCACTATCACACACACCACACACCACTATCACACACACCACACACCACACACCACACACCACTATCACACACACCACACACCACTATCACACACCACACACCACTATCACACACACAGACAAAGAGACAGAGGAGGGAAGAGAGAAACTGAGATATCCTTACTTTCTCCTCTCCCTCTCTCCCCCACTCCTCCATTATCACATTCCCTTAGCCTGGCAATAACAAAACAGTGTGTAACTGTGTGTCTGAGCCACTCGTAAATGCCATCGCTCATCTACTCACAGTGTGAAGTAGACTCTCCAGTCCACAGAAGACACAGAGAGAAAGAGACCTCCCAAACCTTCCATAATAAAGACATCACCTACAGAGAGATGAACCTGGAGAAGAGTCCCCTAAGCAAGCTGGTCCTGGGGCTGTGTTCACAAACACAAACAGACCCCACAGAGCCCCATGACAACAACACAATTAGACCCAACCAAATCATGAGAAAACAAAAAGATAATTACTTGACACATTGGGGAAAAAATACAAAACAACAGAGCAAACTAGCTATTTGGCCCTAAACAGAGAGTACACAGTGGCAGAATATCTGACCACTGTGACTGACCCAAAATGAAGGAAAGCTTTGACAATGTACAGACTCAGTGAGCATAGCCTTGCTATTGAGAAAGGCCGCCATAGGCAGACCTGGCTCTCAAGAGAAGACAGGCTATGTGCACACTGCCCACAAAATGAGATGGAAACTGAGCTGCACTTCCTAACCTCCTGCCAAATGTATGACCATATTAGAGACACATCCTTCCCTCAGATTACACAGACCCACAAAGAATTCGAAAACAAAACCCAATTTTGATAAACTCTCATATCTATTAGGTGAAATGCCACACTGTGCCATCACAGCAGCAAGATTTGTGACCTGTTGCCACAAGAAAAGGGCAACCAGTGAAGAACAAACACCATTGTAAATACAACCCATATTTATTTTATTTATTTTCCCTTTTGTACTTTAACTATTTGCACATCGTTACAACACTGTATGTAGACATAATATGTATAATATTTACTGTTTATTTTTATTTTGTTGTTTATTTAACTTTTGTTTATTATCTATTTCACTTGCTTTGGCAATGTTAACATACGTTTCCCATGCCAATAAAGCCCTTAAATTGAATTGAGAGAGAGGGAGAGAGGGAGAAAGAGAGAGCGAGAGAGGAAGAGAGAGCGAGAGAGGAAGAGAGAGCGAGAGAGAGAGAGAGCGAGAGAGAGAGAGAGAGAGAGAGAGAGAGAGAGAGATAATATGTTGATTAAAGCTAACCCAAAGAAGACTAGAATATATGATTTATTTAGCAGATTCTGGAAATGTGTCTTTTACCTTCAACCGACTATATTAATGAAGAGGTGAGTTAGGCTGAAACATGAACTGTTTATTGTGCTAGGATCACTTAAAGGAGGTAGACTCCAAAAAAATGAAGATGTCCTTTTTCAAATTGCTTGTCAAGAGTAATATATTTTTTATGTGCAGTGGGGTAAAAGCCTTCCCTTATCCTCTCTGGCTGTGCCCCAAATGGCACCCTATATTCCCTGCATAGTGCACTACTTTTGACCAGAGCCCTATGGGAAGCAGTGCACCATATAAGGAATAGGGTGCCATTTGGGCTGCAGACTATGTATCACGGTCATAAATCACAGGAGTCCCAATCCAAGCAAAGCGAAAACAAATCCGTCCTTGGCCACTTCAAAGCATTGTTGCTTTATGACTTTATGGCCACGACTTAGACTTAGGAAATGTTTTGAAAGGGATTTTAAGTGGTGGGGAAATACTACATCTATTTTGTATATATATGGCACTTAGCTACTTACAGGAAGTCTCTCAAGATCAATGGCCATGACTTAGTCTTAGGCAATGTTTTAAGGTTTTTTTTATGTGGTGGTGGGTAAATACTATTTTTAATATCTATGATATCTATGCCACTTACTGGAAGTCTGTCTGGATCAAAATGATGGATAAAAGACTACACAGTAATAGGAATATACTGTACAATTTGAATGTTAGCTATTGGGTTCAATGAGTTTACTGGGCTGTAGCCCTATGTGAGTGTTGTAGGTTTGTGCAGCTGCTGCTTTCAAGGAGAGGAACACTAATCCGGACACTTATAAGAAATCCCACTATGACCTCAGACGAGACATCAAACAGGCAAAGTGTTAATACAGGACTAAGATCAAATCCTACTACGAACTATCACGGATTACAAAGGGAAACCCAGCAGTGAGCTGCCCAGTGATGTGAGACCAGACGAGCTAAATAGCGTCTATTCTCACTTCAAGGCAAACAACACTGAACCATGCATGAGAGCACCAGCTGTTCCAGACGACTGTGTGATCTCGCTCTCCGAAGCCGATGTGAGTAAAACCTTTAAACAGGTTAACATTCACAAGGTTGCAAGGCTAGACAGATTACCAGGATGCGTACTCAGAGCATGCGCTGACCAGCTGGCAAGTATCTTCACTGACATTTGTTATTGTGAGGTGGAAACGTCTAGGAGCAACAACGGCTCAGCCGCGAAGTGGTAGGCCACACAAGCTCACAGAACGGAAGCGAGTAGCACGTAAAAATGGTCTGTCCTTGATTGCAACACTCACTACCACATTCCAAAATGCCTCTGGAAGCAACTGCCTCTGGAAGCAACATCAGCACAAGAACTGTTAGTGGGGAGCTTCATGAAATGGGCTTCCATGTCCGAGCAGCCGCACACAAGCCTAAGATCACCAATCGCAATGCAGAGCATCTGCTGGAGAGGTATAAAGCTCACTGCCATTGGACTCTGGAGCAGTAGAAATGTGTTCTGTGGAGTGATGAATTACGCTTCACCATCTGGCAGTCCGACGGACGAACCTGGGTTTGGCGGATGCCTGGAGAACGCTACCATAGTGACAACTGTAAAGTTTAGTGGAGGAAGAATAATGGTCTAGCGCTCTTTTTCAAGGTTCGGGCTAGGCCCCTTAGGTCCAGTGAAGGGAAATCTTAACGCTTCAGCATACAATTACATTCTAGACGATTCTGTGCTTCCAACTTTGATGCAACAGTTTGGGGAAGGCCCTTTCCTGTTTCAGCATACATAAATGGTTTGTAGAGATTGGTGTGGAAGAACTTGACTGGCCTTCACGGAGCCCTGACCTCAACCACATCGAACACCGTTGGGATGAATTGGAACGCCGACTGTGAGCCAGGCCTAATCGCCCAACATCAGTCCCTGACCTCACTAATGCTCTTGTGGCTGAATGGAAGCAAGTCCCTGCAGCAATGTCCAACATCTAGTGGAAAGCCTTCCCAGAAGAGTGGAGGCTGTTATAGCAGCAAAGGGGGGACCAACTCCATATTAATGTCCATGATTTTGGAATGAGATGTTCGACGAGCAGGTGTCTACATACTTTTGGTCATGTAGTGTACATGTTTCAAGCAGCCCACCATAGTCCCTGTGCCCAAGAACGCCAAGGTACCTGTCTAAATGACTATCGCCCCGTAGCACTCACATCTGTAGCCATGAAATGCTTTGAAAGGCTGGTTATGGTTCACATCAACAGCATCATCCCAGACACCCTGGCCCACTCTAATTCGCATACCGCCCCAACAGATCCACAGATGACGCTATCTCTATTGCACTCCACACTGCCCTTTCCCACCTGGACAAGAGGAACACCTATGTGAGAATGCTGTTCATTGACTACAGCTCAGCGTTCAACACCATAGTGCCCTCCAAGCTCATCACTAAGCTCAGGACCCTGGGACTGACCACCTCCCTCTGCAACTGGATCCTGGACTTCCTGACGGGCTGCCCCCAGGTGATGAGGGTAGGCAACAACACATCCGCCATGCTGACCCTCAACACGGGGGCCCCTTAGGGGTGCGTGCTCAGTTCCCTCCTGTACTCCCTGTTCATCCCACGACTGCGTGACCGTGCACGATTCCCAAACCATCATTAAGTTTGCTGATGACGGTAGTAGGCCTGATCACAGACGACGATGAGACAGCCTATGGAGAGGAGGTCAGTGACCTGGCAGTGTGGTGCCAGGACAATAATCTCTCCCTCAATGTCAGCGAGACAAAGGAGCTGATCGTGGACTACAGGTAACGCAGGCGGAGCACACTCCCATCCACATCGACGGGGCTGTAGTGGAACGGGTCAAGAGCTTCAAGTTCCTCTGTGTCCACATCACTAAGGAATTATCATGGTCCACACACACCAACACAGTCATGAAGAAGGCACGACAACACCTCTTGCCCCTCAGGGGGCTGAAAAGATTTGTCATGGACCGTCAGATCCTCAAAATGTTCTACAGCTGCACCATCGAGAGCATCTTGACTGGCTGCATCACCGCTTGGTATGGCAACTGTCAAAGACCCCAGCCACCCAAACCATAGACTGTTCACTCTGCTACCGCACGGCAAGCGGTACTGGAGCGCCAACTCTGGGACCAAAAGGCTCCTGAACAGCTTCTACCGCCAAGCCATAAGACCGCTGAACAGTTAATCAAATGGCTACCTGGACTACCTGCAATGACCCTTTTTTGCACCGGCTCTCTTGCACTGACTCTACCCACACACTCACACATACTTACACTGACACTCCAATACGCACCCACATACACACACACACACACACACACACATGCATATTGACGCCACACACATACACACACATACGCACATGTATATATTACAGCAACTACCCCTTACCTGCACATTGACTCAGTACCGGTACTCCTTGTATATAGCCTTGTTATTGTTAGCTAGTTTCTACTTTATTTGCACATTTCCGTTCTTTTTAACTCTGCATTGTTGGGAAATGGCTCGTAATTTCACGGTAAAGTCTACACCTGTTGTATTCGGCGCATGTGACAAATCAATTTTTTAATTGCATTATGTTACGTGAGTGTACCTAACAGCAATGTCTATGAGGTCGTAGGCCTATGAGTGCTGTGTACGTGCTGTAGCTATGTAAGTGCTGTATATGAGTGTCAGACAACGATGGCGGGAGTTGTGCTATCCAGGCTAGGTTTGGGCGGTATACCGTATATACCGTAGAATGGGTTATTTGGAAATAGCCACAGGATGGTTTTTCAATACCGTCAATACCGTTGAAACGACTTCTTTTTAAGTAAATACCTGCAGTCAACTGGTGCAATATGTTAGGAGATAAAGAAGATCACGTTCATCATTTCACCTGTTTTTCATTGGGCAGATTCAATTATGTTGAGCCTCAGGGCACCGGTCTATGACCTGTGACGTGAACGGGCAAAAGCGGTGAGGGAGGAGTTACCTTCTCAAATCGAACAGTAATCTGCGCTGCTCGGTCATGTTGTCAACAAAGCAGTATTGTACATCGTCCAGAAACATACAACCTCTCTTTTCCATCAAATATATGTTTGAATTTTCAAACTAGTTTTCATTGAGAAGGCAGATAAAGCGTTTTTTAAATCAAAAGCAATCACTTTTGCATGTGAATCCTACTCATTACTCCACGTGCTCCTACGTTACTTTTTGCTTTGAACGGGGCACCTGGCTCATGCCTGGGAGGCAGCCCGGTTCCAAAATGAATGCAATCAACTTTCACCCAGTGCGAAATACACCTACCTGGGCGCCTGGTAGCTTAGTGGTTAAGAGCGTTGTGCCAGTAACCGAAAGGTCGCTGGTTCTAATCCCCGAGCCGACTAGGTGAAAAATCTGTCGATGTGCCCTTGAGCAAGGCACTTAACCCTAATTGCTCCTGTAAGTCGCTCTGGATAAGAGCGTCTGCTAAATGACTAATTATTATAATTATATTAATCGAATTCCCTCATTATGAAGCTTACCGGTAGTCCCAAGTCACGCTGTGTTTGTTTACGATGAGAGACTCGCTGTTGTACAGCACACGCTAGGTGATCTATTTACAGTATGGAATTCACAACTAAATGTTTGCCAGCTAGATTTCTTATAACTATTAAGTTAACTGTCTTAAAATGTGCTAAATGCTCTGCAGTTTTGCATTTGGTTAGCTAATTTAGTAGCTAGTTAGCGATCTAGCTAAGTGGTTAGCTTCTTCCAAAATCAGCCTTGCTGTCTAATATTTGTTTTGTGTGTGCAGTAAACTGTTAGTGGCATTTTTGAGTTACTTGTATAACTTTATGAGCTGGGATGTCTGTCCTGCAAATAGTTTAGGTCAGAGACTGTGTAAAATGTTTGCAATGCACTCGTTAGCGTTTAGTTAGCATTCTCTATGGGATTGTACATGTACTTGTTATCATTGCTAACCTTCGGATTACAGCGTCTCAGTGGGGATGGAAAATACCGCCCCTTGTGTTCAGTGCCGTTATTACCGAATATCCCGGGAAGGTCGGTATGAAGGTATGACAATCTGGATACCACCCAAGGCTAATCTAGACACAGCCCAGACACTGTGGTGTCCCCTGGCATTCCCTAGATCAGTGGGATGAGGAGGTCTTTGCTTGTATAAACTCTGTTCAATATTCTCACGTGAATGTCTGAGAGGGTCAAGGAGGAAACACACACACAAACGCATGGACACGCGTGTACGCGCACACACATACACGCATGTCATACAGTACACACACAAACATGTACACACACACATGCTGAGAGGGTTCTGTGTCAAACCAGTCGAAAGGGAACCTCTCCCCTGACTGCAAAACATGTCTCCATTCACTTCTAAATACTTGGACACATTTTAAGAAAAGTCTAAGTCAATGACATCATATACAGTATCTATGCTGTATGCACCAGAAGTGACATCACTACTTGTATCATCAGATGGTGCTTTCAACACAAATGGGAACTCTGAAAAAAACGAGATCAAATCATGACGTCAGTGATCTTGAAGTAGGAAAGTCGGACCTCTAGAAAGATGCTCAAGTTTCCGACTTGGAATTCCGAGTTGGATGACGTTTAAAAAATGTTTTCCTAGTTGTTTTGAAAGCAGCAATACAATAACAAGAATCCCAAACTGCTCCATTCCTCTCTGCTCTATGATGACATTTAGGTGCTGTTTATGCGCTTCTGCTAGACTTTCGATACTCATTTTGGGTGTCGTAACTGTTTATATTAAGGTGCAGGAACACCACAATACTTTCGAGCTAATATTATTTAAGAGGTGCAGGAGCACAAGCAGTAGAATAATGTAGGTGAAGGTCCAGTGAATGAGATCTGACCCCTCCTTTTTCTTTTTTGGGATAGTCATCTTGCACAGGAGGTTGGTGGCACCTTAATTGAGGAGGACGGGCTCGTGGTAATGGCTGGAGCGGAATGGGTGATATGGTAGCAAATACATCAAACGCATGGAAGCCAATCCATTTGCTCTGTTCCACCCATTACTATGAACCGTCCTCCCCTCAGCAGCCTCTACTGTCAGCTTGAGTAGTGTCCTTGGGCACCAGTACAGGCTTCAGCTTGGGCTCCAGAGGGGGCCTCACCTGCAGTAGTTGTGGCTGCCAAGACCCCCCTCTCCATTGGGGTACTTGAGGGTGTTGTAGGGGTGCTGGAAGGTTTCGTTCCAGAAGAGGCAGGGCTTGCCCCCCAGGAGGCTCGTCTGGTTCTGCCAGCCCCTGTAGTCCTCTCCGTTGGCTGTGTAACATTCTAGCGAGAGAGAGAACGAGAGAGAGAGAGAGAGAGTATTAAACAAGTGTTCACTGTGTTATTTGAAAAGGAAATCATCTCCCAGATATCACTATTTCTAAAACAAGCCATAGAAAGTTGGTTGCAATTTCAATTTAATCCTCCAGAAACAAATATTGTGGTTAAACTCAAATATACTAATTGACAAAAAAATCTTTGTACTCCTTAGTGGCGCAGTGGTCTAAGGCACTGCATCGCAGTGCTAACTGTGCCACTAGAGATCCTGGTTCGAATCCTGTCTCTGTCGCAGCCGGCCGCGACCGGGAGACTCATGGGCGGCGCACAATTGGCCCAGGGTAGGGGAGGGAATGGCCGGCAGGGATGTAGCTCAGTTGATAGAGCATGGCGTTTGCAACGCCAGGGTTGTGGGTTCGATTCCCACGGGGGGCCAGTATAAAAAAAATATGTGTTCACTAACTGTAAGTCGCTCTGGATAAGAGCATCTGCTAAATGACTAAAATGTAAAATGTAAATGATATCATCGGTAGGACTGGTGGAGTTATGTCGCACATGCAGCTAACAAAAACATATGGAAATGTCTGCTCTACCCAAAATTACAACCAAATAATTGCAGCCTTACTGCAAAAATGGAAGAGGAAAGTGAAAGGAGGAGAAAGTAAGGAACTTGTCTGTCGGCCTTGCATTAAAGAACATAATTGATTAAAGAAAACTGTGATAAATAAAAAAGTATATCAGTTTCATTTAAGGACCAAAGGATTGACAGCCATCCCATATAGATTGCAAAATAGTTGGGAAGAGATTTTTGACATACCGATCCCATGGCATAGTGTTTGTGAACTGATACGCAAAACGACACCGGACTAAAAACTTAGAATCTTTCAATTTTAATTATTATATAAAATTCTTGCTACCAATAGAATGTTATTTATATGGGGGATACAATCTTCCCAGCTCTGCAGATTTTGCTGCGAAGAGACAGAATCATTAGATCATTTGTTTTGGTACTGTCCATTTGTAGCTTGTTTTTGGACACAGGTCCAGGAATGGCTAAAGGATTGCAATATTTACCTGGAGCTAACCCTGCAGATAGCACTACTGGGTGATCTGAAAAGTCATAGTCAATCGATCAATAACATAATAATACTATTAGCAAAAAAAAAAAAAATCAATTCACAATCTGTAGAAACAATGAGAATAGAAAGGTTCAGAACTTTTGTAAGACATCACAGTACCGTTGAAATATATATGGCAAATATAAATCCTATATGGATGGTGTTAAAAGATAGATGGGAGGTGTTGAATGGAATTGAAGGATGGGACTAATAACAACTAACAACAAACAATAACAAGATAACTAATAATGTAGGCACGCTGTGTCCATAATAAGTATATAGGTTGTAGGTTGGGAGCTTTTGGGAAAGAGCACAGTTAGAAAGATAAGGCATATAGAAGCAAACCGGATGGACATCATGAAAATGATCGGAGAGGTTGAGAGTAGAAGAAGTTCAGGAGAAAGAACAAACAAAATGTAATTATTGTAAAATTGACTGTGTCCATAAAATGTAGATAGTGGGTATGGGCTGGAAGTAGAGGCCTAGGCGTTGTTGTTCACTAGTTTACTCCAAGTGGGGAAAGGGTGGCGGGGTTGGAAAGTAATAAAGGGGAATATATAACTTAACTTTGCGCCAATTCAAGTTAGATTTGACAAAGACAATCACCATGCCAACATGTTCTGATTGAACTGTACTAAAAATCGTAATTTTTTCTAGTAAATCAGTCGTAATTCAGATTATCATAGTTCATATTTGCTGTCCGTTTAGTTTTCCAATGTTGACCTGGGTAGATTCTAGGTAATGCTGAGCTTTTAAATGAACCTTCTGCTGCAAAGGTTTAACAGTAGGCTAGCAACAGGTTCATAGACATTACAACCAGGTTGAATCTCTCAGGCAGGATGAAAACGACTACATCGACTATGATCTTTTGCTAGTTACGGCCACTTTCACCATGATCCTTAGCATTTTTTGTGTGACATTCAGCCCAAGGGGCCAGGGTTCCGGTCTAGAAGCACGGTTTCGACTGCTCCTACAGTTTTCGCTTCTGTACTGCAGTTTAACTGACACCCGGCCCAGAAATGCCCGGCCCAGAAAGACAACTTCCATACGGCCACATAGAGAAGTCAGATTAGAACATTCCTAAAGATACACTATATTCATCACCTTTATGCACAAAGTCCCCAGATCCTGCATGGGTCCCCAGATCCTCAAAAAGTTATACAGCTGCACCATCGAGAGCATCCTGACCGGTTGCATCACTACCTGGTATGACAACTGCTCAGCATCCAACCGTAAGGCGCTACAGAGGGTAGTGCGTACGGCCCAGTACATCACTGGGGCTAAGCTTCCTGCCATCCAGGACCTATATATTAGGCGGTGTCAGAGGAAGGCCCAACAAATTGTCAAAGACTCCAAGTCTAGGTCCAAAAGGCTCCTTAACAGCTTCTACCCCCAAGCCATAAGACTGCTGAACAATTAATCAAATGGCCACCCGGACCATTTACATTTACACTGCTGCTACTTGCTGTTTATTATCTATGCATAGTCACTTTACCCCTACCTACATGTACAAATTACCTCGACTAACCTGTACCCCCGCACATTGACTCGGTACCGGTACCCCCTGTATATAGCCTCGTTATTGTTATTTTATTGTGTTACTTTGTATTTTAATTTTTCACTTTAGTTTATTTAGTAAATATTTTCTTAACTCTATCTTGTAAGTAAGCATTTCACGGTAAGGTCTACACTTGTTGTATTCGGCTCTTGTGACAAATAAAATGTGATTTGAAAACATCCATTCAATTATTCAAATAATTGGCGCTGAGGTCGATATTTTTTTCATCACTCTCAGCCAGAGACATTCAAATGTTATATTCATCCAACGTCCGCCATATTTTCTGATGAAGTGATGATGTCGTCGCTGCTCCCTGTGCACACTGAGTGCTAGTGTGTATGTGATGTTGGCCCGTATAAACCGGATGCAACCTGCATATAGATGGTCCATGAATTGGGGTATGCGAAAGTGAGTAGATTACCTTGAAAACAACAGGCGGACATCTTGGACACAGTCTCCAGTTCTTATTGTACCTTAGTGATTCAGCCCCATTCAGCAATATGGAGCGTTTCAAATTCAAATACTTCCGGCTTCATGCCGTTTTCCATAGGAATACGTGGATGACTTCAGCACTATCACTATATACTGATTTTAATGTGTATGACATAAAAACCTGTTTCAATTAAACACCAGGTCTAAATGAATTGTATATGAGGTTTAAGGCTTGATTTGTTACATTAAATAACTCAGTAATGACTCAAAAAAATGATGGCCAGTAAGAAACTGCTAGCCATTGGCTGCTAACAGCTGAGAACTGCTAGCTAACTGGCAAGCACAAAAACAGTCAACAACTTCGAGAATGAAGACCCCTAGAAATCGTGGTATCCCCCTCTAGTGGCGAAAGTAAGACCTGACGAAAATGCACAGTCAAAGAGGAGAAGAATGATTCTGTCAAGGAAAATAGAAAACAGTAAAGTGACACAGTGTGTAAATGATAACACATTAGCGCAGGAAAATAAGAAATTGATTAAAATGCTGGAAATTAATGTTTGATTTAAACAATTAACTTTGGGAAATGAGCAAAAGCTGTGTGCATTAAGGAAATAAAAACGGGCTCCATGTTAAACCAGGAGAAGCCACCAATTCCTTTCAGTGTCAAGTTAAAGTGTTTTGTAATTAAATCCGTTGAGGGCAGGCGCCACTGTTCATTCATCTCTATCCACGATCCATCAGCGACCTGACAGGCTGCACCCCTAGTAAGGAGCTGGGGGGGTGTAGAGTTTCAGTAATTATGATGCCACTCTATTGTCTGTAAACTGTAAACGGCTCCTCTCCTCGCCCTCAGTGAATCAATTCTGCCAGTGTCTAGGAGCAGCTCAGTATCAGCCAGGCATCATCAATCTACCCAGAGACTCGGTGAAGAGGAACATGACTTCATAAAAAGTAGCAATCCAGCTTAATAGTATTAGGAGACGTGTCACGCTCTGAGACGTGATGCGGCCCGTGTATGGGGAGTACAGAGAGAATGAAAACAGAGATGATATCAGCTATCAGTCTGACATTCAGAGGACAGATTAAATAATTAATCGTGGCAAGGTTGTCATGCTGTGCATGTATTTGTAAAGTAGTGTAGTGTGTGTGTGGTGCAGGAGTGTTTGGGGGCCAGTGCATTTATGAGTCACTCGTATCCCAGACCAATCACATCCTGTCTGCTTTATTCTCTGCTCCCGTTGTCTCAGACAGACAGGCAGACAGGCAGACAGACAGACAGACAGACAGACAGACAGACAGACAGACAGACAGGCAGGCAGGCAGGCAGACAGACAGACAGACAGACAGACAGACAGACAGACAGGCAGACAGGCAGACAGGCAGACAGGCAGACAGGCAGACAGGCACACAGACAGACAGGCAGACAGGCAGACAGGCAGACAGGCAGACAGACAGCACTATGCAGGAAGTGTTGAGGCAGAGGCTTGCATGAAAAACGGGCCATGTCTCTGTCCTTCAAACTGGGCCTCCTCCTCACACACTGAGTGTAGATCGATTACAACGACTAAAGTTATTGTGCCTGCTTCACAAAGCACTGGATCAGAAAAGGAAAGATAGAAGCCCAAAGTGACTTTGTGAAATATCTCCTCTCTCCTCTTCCTTTGGTAAACTTTAGTGGAAGTTTACTGTTCAGTGTACGACAAAGGTTTTTGGCTCTGCTCCTGCTGCTGTTGCCACAGTCATATCCCTGCTGTCTGTGGAGAGGCTAGCTAACTCTTGCAGGATGAGATGGTAAATATGGCAGCATTTTGCTAGCGGCTGGGCCGGGGGCTTGATGTGGTCTGGAGGCACAATTTTCCTGTGGTGGGAATGGGAAGTAGCGGATCTGCAGGGACTTAGAGAAGTGAGGCCATCATAAAGATGAATGGACAGTTTAAAAGGCCTGCGGAGCGGAGAGGAGGGAGGGAGGGAGCGCCATGCACACGTCCTTCAAAACAAAAGTCCCGCTGTAGGCTGGGAATACGATGGAAGATCCAAAGACCACTTACAACTAGGTCCCCATCCCAAATGGAACCCTTTTCTCTATTTAGGGCACTACTTTTGACCAGGGCCCATCAAAGTGTCCTCTGACCTAATTCCCTTCTCTGTCAGCATGTGACCGTGCCACTTGTGTCACATGATGAGGGCCTTTCTTGTGGTGGCATCACTGCCTGATGGGAAACAGAACCAGAGACCACGACCGCATGAAAGACAGAAAGCTAGAGAGAGAGAGAGAGAGAGAGAGAGAGAGAGAGAGAGAGAGAGAGCGAGAGAGATCCTACAAATAGAGTCCGGGAAAAAGGAGGAGGATGGAGGACTCGCCCCAAACCTCAACCAGCGAAGTGGTACTCTCTCAGGATCCCACACAAACCTGAGAAACAAGAGCAGAGTCTTAAAAAGGAAAGAGAGCAGGATAATCGACTGAGCTAATCGCCCTGTTATTATATTTGTCAGGATTAATTACTTCCATACTGATTCTTCAAATAGTGCTTGTTGGCAAGCGATGGAGGGAGAGAGAGAGGGAGACAGACAGAGACAGAGAAAGAGAGAGAGAGACAGAGACAGAGAGAAAGAGAGAGAAAGAGAGAGAGAGAGAACGAGAGAACGAGAGAGCGAGAGAGAGAGAGATAGAGAGAGAGAGAGAGAGAGAGAGAGAGAGAGTTGGGAGCTGGTGTGCTTGGCCAAAGACCTCTATTTTCATGTCATCTGACCATAGCACAGCCTGTAGTTTGATAAACGGCATTGGCACTTGGGTTGGAGCCGGTGCTATGGTCAGATGACATGAACATAGAGCTCTTTGGCCATGCACACCAGTGGTGGATTTGGCATTGAAAAACAGAAGCATATGCAGAAAAGTACCTCATACCTAGAGTAAGATATGGTGGTGGAGCATTCATGTTGTGGGGTTATTTTGCTTCCACTGGTCCTGGGGCCCTTGTCAAGGTCAACGGCATCATGAACTTTACCAAGTACCAGGACATTTTAGCCAAAAACCTGGTTGCCTCTGCCAGGAGGCTGACACTTGGCTGCAAGTGGATCTTCCAGCAAGACAAAAACCCCAAGCACTAATCAAAATCCAAAAAATAAATTGACCACAAAAATCTACATTTTGCAATGGCCATCTCAGTCTCCATTGAATCCTCTGGTTTGAATTTGAGGGCAGTCCGTAAGTGCAGACGAAGGATATCAAGGAAGCTTCTGTCTAGAGGAATGGTCTAAGATCCCTCCCAATGTGTTCTCCAATCTCATAAAACATTTTAGAAAAAGGCTCAGTGCCGTTATCCTCGCAATGGGAGGGAGCTAGAGTATTGAAAAGAGGGGTGCGCACAATAATATACACTGCTCAAAAAAATAAAGGGAACACTAAAATAACACATCCTAGATCTGAATGAATGAAATAATCTTATTAAATACTTTTTTCTTTACATAGTTGAATGTGCTGACAACAAAATCACACAAAAATGATCAATGGAAATCAAATTTATCAACCCATGGAGGTCTGGATTTGGAGTCACCCTCAAAATTAAAGTGGAAAACCACACTACAGGCTGATCCAACTTTGATGTAATGTCCTTAAAACAAGTCAAAATGAGGCTCAGTGGTGTGTGTGGCCTCCACGTGCCTGTATGACCTCCCTACAACGCCTGGGCATGCTCCTGATGAGGTGGCGGATGGTCTCCTGAGGGATCTCCTCCCAGACCTGGCCTAAAGCATCCGCCAACTCCTGGACAGTCTGTGGTGCAACGTGGCGTTGGTGGATGGAGCGAGACATGATGTCCCAGATGTGCTCAATTGGATTCAGGTCTGGGGAACGGGCGGGCCAGTCCATAGCATCAATGCCTTCCTCTTGCAGGAACTGCTGACACACTCCAGCCACATGAGGTCTAGCATTGTCTTGCATTAGGAGGAACCCAGGGCCAACCGCACCAGCATATGGTCTCACAAGGGGTCTGAGGATCTCATCTCAGTACCTAATGGCAGTCAGGCTACCTCTGGCGAGCACATGGAGGGCTGTGCGGCCCCCCAAAGAAATGCCACCCCACACCATGACTGACCCACCGACAAACCGGTCATGCTGGAGGATGTTGCAGGCAGCAGAACGTTCTCCACGGCGTCTCCAGACTCTGTCACGTCTGTCACGTGCTCAGTGTGAACCTGCTTTCATATGTGAAGAGCACAGGGCGCCAGTGGCGAATTTGCCAATCTTGCTGTTCTCTGGCAAATGCCAAACGTCCTGCACGGTGTTGGGCTGTAAGCACAACCCCCACCTGTGGACGTCAGGCCCTCATACGACCCTCATGGAGTCTGTTTCTGACCGTTTGAGCAGACACATGCACATTTGTGGCCTGCTGGAGGGCATTTTGCAGGGCTCTGGCAGTGCTCCTCCTGCTCCTCCTTGCACAAAGGCGGAGGTAGCAGTCCTGCTGCTGGGTTGTTTAAGTGTTCCCTTTATTTTTTTGAGCAGTGTATATATATATATATTTTTTAACCTCTTTCTCTGAGCAATTGTATTAGTATAAAAGTATATAAATTCCCCATGTAGATCAGTATTTGTATTATTTATTTTAAACAGTCTTTTTTGCTCATCTTTATCAAGGGTGCCAATTATGGACCCCACAGTACATCTAACCTCTGCCTTCATCTGTTCCATGCTGCTTACCGCTGTTAGCTGCAGCCATTACTCTGCCATTACTGCTCTGCTGCTCAATACTAATGGCATGCTAACCAGCAAGGCCAAGGCCGTGGAGGGCCAGCTGTGGGCTAGAGACCCAATCTGAAGGGGACCCAGCTGGGACCAAGAGGAGAGGAGGGTGGGGCACTGGTCTGGTTCTCTTTTCTCACCAACAGCATCATCAAACATCAAACACAGTAGTGAGATTTAAGAGGAGGAATGATCAGAGTAGACTACTGCAGGAGGGCACCGCATTCCAGAGGGAAAAAAGTAATACATTTTTACAGATTAAGTGTTACGTTTTATAGAGCTATAGTAACTGATTTCCCATGAGGGGTTTATTATACAGTATTATGAGGGATTTAGATACAGTATTATGAGGGGTTTAGATACAGATTATGAGGGGTTTAGATACAGATTATGAGGGGTTTAGATACAGATTATGAGGGGTTTAGATACAGATTATGAGGGGTTTAGATACAGATTATGAGGGGTTTAGATACAGATTATGAGGGGTTTAGATACAGTATTATGAGGGGTTTAGATACAGATTATGAGGGGTTTAGATACAGATTATGAGGGGTTTAGATACAGATTATGAGGGGTTTAGATACAGATTATGAGGGGTTTAGATACAGATTATGAGGGGTTTAGATACAGTATTATGAGGGGTTTAGATACAATATTATGAGGGGTTTAGATACAGATTATGAGGGGTTTAGATACAGATTATGAGGGGTTTAGATACAGATTATGAGGGGTTTAGATACAGATTATGAGGGGTTTAGATACAGATTATGAGGGGTTTAGATACAGATTATGAGGGGTTTAGATACAGATTATGAGGGGTTTAGATACAGATTATGAGGGGTTTAGATACAGATTATGAGGGGTTTAGATACAGATTATGAGGGGTTTAGATACAGTATTATGAGGGGTTTAGATACAGATTATGAGGGGTTTAGATACAGATTATGAGGGGTTTAGATACAGATTATGAGGGGTTTAGATACAGTATCACAGCATGGGTATCAGTGGTTCAGCCTACCTACCTGATAAACTCATCCCTTCCACTTTTTACTGAATAAACTGATTATCAAAGTATCCTTACAAGGGTGAATGGAAGTGCCAACGTGAATGGAAATGTGAGTCCTATGCACACATAAGTGAGAGATCTCCAATCACTGTACCAAAGTCTTCCTCCAATACGATGATTATTCTCCTTTAAAAACATTGTCATTTTGTTAGTGGACCAAATAGGGGAGCAATAAAACCATGAAAAGAATAGCCTCAACAGCCTATAATCCCCACACACCCCAACCCACCACCTCCCACAGCCCATGCTATGCCAAAAGGGGTTCAGTAGCACCTATAAAACAAGTGTGTGTGTGTGTGTGTGTGTGTGTGTGTGTGTGTGTGTGTGTGTGTGTGTGTGTGTGTGTGTGTGTGTGTGTGTGTGAGTGAGAGTGTGTGTGTGTGTGTGTGTGTGTGTGTGTGTGTGTGTGTGTGTGTGTGTGTGTGTGTGTGTGTGTGTGTGTGTGTGTGTGAGAGTGTGTGTTCTAACATGCCTCCTATTTTTATTTCTGCTCACCCTGTTATGGAAAGAGATTAATGATGCCAGTGCTGGGCTACACACACACACACACACACACACACACACACACACACACACACACACACACACACACACACACACACACACACACACACACACACACACACACACACACACACACACACACACACACACACACACACACACACACACACACACACAGCCCCAAAATCCCCCTTTTGAAGTTTCACTCAGATCGAAAGACAAGCATGAAGAAAGAAAAGTTGTCTCAAGCTGCTATTTGGCCTTCAATTAAAGTGTTTGACTGATGTCGGATAATCTATCAGAAAATATATCAATGGGGATAAAATATCTACCTTTATAACAATCACCGCAGGGTTTGGAATTATGTTTGACAGAACACAGCAGTACAGATGGACTGAGGGTACGGCTGGGGCAGGTTCTAGTCTGGGTACGGCTGGGGCGGGGTCCGGTCTGGGTACGGCTGGGGCGGGGTCCGGTCTGGGTATGGTTGGGTCTGGTCTGGGTACGGCTGGGGCGGGGTCCGGTCTGGGTATGGTTGGGTCTGGTCTGGGTACTGCTGGGGCAGGGTCTGGTCTGGGTACTGCTGGGGCAGGGTCAGGGTCTTGGTCAGTGTCTGGGCCAGGGCCAGGGTCTGCCTGGCTCCAAGTGGGCAAAGGCTGTGTCATGATTCTTCACCCTTTTCCTAAAGTGTTTACTTCCACCATTGTCAAATCCATGCGAGAAAGTGTGCAAGTCTAGTGCAAATTGACAAGGGTAAATAATCAGGACACAGCTATAGATGAACAAGCATCACCAGTTTGATGTTCAGATATAGATAAACAAGCATCACCAGTTTGATGTTCAGCTATAGATGAACAAGCATCACCAGTTTGATGTTCAGCTATAGATGAACAAGCATCACCAGTTTGATGTTCAGCTATAGATGAACAAGCATCACCAGTTTGATGTTCAGCTATAGATGAACAAGCATCACCAGTTTGATGTTCAGTATCTTGGCAGAGGGGTGAGGTAGTGAAAGATGGGCCTTACACTCTGACCTGAAGGACGTTGAAACAGAAGTGAAACTGAAAAGAAAGACCTGACATACGTCAACACAGAGGACGACATGCCAACATTACACAAGGGAGGACGGTGTGACGTTCAATTACCTACCCCTAGCACTTCCTGTCAGTTTCCTCTAGAATCTCTCTACTCTTCCATCTACTGTTTCAGT
Organism: Coregonus lavaretus; assembly: GCF_964263955.1. Lineage (NCBI taxonomy): Eukaryota > Metazoa > Chordata > Actinopteri > Salmoniformes > Salmonidae > Coregonus > Coregonus lavaretus. Next base: position 42,319,982 of record NC_140004.1, read on the forward strand.
GAGACGAAGAGGAAGAGGCATATTTTCCAAACATGATTAAAATAAATATTCTAGGGTTGGTCGGTATCCACATTTTCATATCGTCATACCGTCGTTCTCTCATCCAGGGATGTACGGTATTACCGGCTTAGTACACAAGAGGGCACCAGAACATGCAAAAAAGCCCATTAGGCATTTATTACCAGAATGCTAAGAAAATTAGCACAAGTAAAGCAGATTTCCATGGAGGCTGCTAGCTAAATATAGTATTTCAGTGCAAACGAAATTGAACTAATTGCAAAGACAGGCAATCCAGGTCATAAAGTTACACATATATACGTTTCCCACGGGGGCCAGTATGAAAAATGTATGCACTCACTAACTGTAAGTCGCTCTGGATAAGAGTGTCTGCTAAACAACTAAAATAGTCAATGTCAATATAGGTAGGAGCTACCGAATGTCATTTTTGGTGAGTTTGATGCTTGTCTGAAGGAAGAACAGTACTGGCTCTGGAGCACCATGTGTACACTGTGTCTGTGTGGAGTTTGGAGTCACTAGGGCATCGGGCCTGCCTTCTCTGTTCAGAGAAGAAGGGGGAGGAGCAGAGAGGAGAAAAAATGCATGTCAATCAAGATAGGGATCATAAGTTGACTACAGGTATTTACTTAAAAAGTCGCTACAAATATTGAAAAACTTCAAATAAATAGTTTCAACGGTATTGATGTGGCCATTTCCAAATATCCCGGTATACAGTATATACGGTATACCGCCCAAGCCATAGCATGGACTCTATAAGGTGTTGAAAGTGTTCCACAGGGATGCTGGCCCATGTTGACTCCAATGCTTCCCACAGTTGTGTCAAGTTGGCTGGATGTCCTTTGGGTGGTGGACCATTTTTGATTCACACTGGAAACTGTTGAGCATGAAAAACCCAGCAGCGTTGCAGTTCTTGAACCAGTGCGCCTGACACCTACTAACATACCCTGTTCAAAGTCACTTAAATCTTTTGTCTTGCCCATTCACCCTCTGAATGGCACACATACACAATCCAAGTCTCAATTGTCTCTTATTTAACCTGTCTCCTCCCCGTCATCTACACTGATTGTGGATTTAACAAGTGACATCAATAAGGGACCATAGATTTCACCTGGATTCACCTGTTCAGTCTACGTCATGGAAAGAGCAGGTGTTCTTAATGTTTTGTACACTCAGTTTATATACCAGATCAGCCAGGCTTCAGCTCGGAGCTCCAAATCCCATTCCAGATGAGCTCTGTGGTGCAGCTGCGTGTTGGGCCCATTTACCAGCAAACAAACAACCTAAACTGGGCTTACAGAGAGAAAAACAGAGCCTGACTAATTTGTCTTCTGCTGGGAAGGAAGGGAGGGAACACACACACACACACACACACACACACAGGTTCTTAGTGATATCAAGGCTTGGCTAGCTGTGGAATCTATGGCCTGTGATACGGGACCTGATGTTTCACTGTTACTGCATGGGGGTGTTTTTCCTCCTCTCCTCTCCTCTTCTCTCTTCCCTTCTTTTTATACAACAAAAAAAAAGGGAGTAACACGATCCCTACATCAACATCACAAGCCTACCAGACAAGCTAAATGACTTCTATGTGCGCTTCGAGGCAAGCAACACTGAAGCATGCATGAGAGCACCAGCTGTTCCGGACGACTGTGTGATCACGCTCGCCGTAGCCGATGTGAGTAAGACCTTTAAACAGATCAACTTTCACAAGGCCGCAGGGCCAGATGGATTGCCAGGACGTGTACTCTGAGCATGTGCTGACCAACTGGCAAGTGTCTTCACTCACATTTTCAACCTGTCCCTGGCCGAGTCTGTAATACCTACATGTTTCAAGCAGACCACCATAGTCCCTGAGCCAAAGAACACCAAGGTAACCTGCCTAAATGACTACCGACCCATAGCACTCATGTCTGTAGCCATGAAGTGCTTTGAAAGGCTGGTCATGGCTCACATCAACACCATCATCTCAGAAACTCTAGACCCACACCAATTTGCATACTGCCCCAACATATCTACAGATGATGCAATCTCTATTGCACTCAACACTGCCCTTTCCCACCTTGACAAAAGGAACACCTACGTGAGAATGCTGTTCATTGACTACAGCTCAGCGTTCAACACCATAGTCCCCTCAAAGCTCATCACGAAGCTAAGGACCCTGGGACTAAACACCTCCCTCTGCAACTGGATCCTGGACTTCCTGACGGGCCACCCCCAGGTGGTATGGGTAGCCAACGACACATCTGCCATGCTGATCCTAAACAAGGGGGCCTCTCAGGGGTGCGTGCTTAGTCCCCTCCTGTACTCCCTGTTCACCCATGACAGTGTGGCCAAGCACGACTCCAACACCATCATTCAGTTTGCCGACGACACAACGGTGGTAGGCCTGATCACCGACAACGATGAGACAGCCTATATGGAGGAGGTCAGAGACCTGGAAGTGTGGTGCCAGGACAACAACCTCTCCTTCAACGTGATCAAGACAAAGGAGATGATCGTGGACTACAGGAAAAGGAGGGCCGAGCATGCCCTCCATTCTCATCAACGAGGCTGTAGTGGAGCAGATTGAGAGTTTCAAGTTCCTTGGTGTCCACATCACCAACAAACTATCATGGTCCAAACACACCAAGACAGTCGTGAAGAGGGCACGACAAAGCCTATTCCACCTCAGGAGACTAAAAAGATTTGGAATGGGTCCCCAGATCCTCAAAAGGTTCTACAGCTGCACCATCGAGAGCATCCTGACTGTTTGCATCACCGCCTGGTATGGCAACTGCTCGGCCTCTGACCACAAGGCGCTACAGAGCGTAGTGCTTACGGCCCAGTACATCACTGGGGCCAAGCTTCCTGCCATCCAGGACCTCTATACCAGGTGGTAGGCCCTCAAAATTGCAAAATATTCCAGCCACCCTAGTCATAGACGGTTCTCTCTGCTACCGCACAGCAAGCGGTACCGAAGTCTAGGTCCAAAAGGCTTCTTAACAGCTTATACCCCAAAGCCATAAGACTGCTGAAAAGTGAATCAAATTGCTACCCGGACTATTTGCATTGATACCCCCCCCCCCCCTTTATTTACGCTACTGCTATTCGCTGTTTATTATCTATGCATAGTCACTTTACCCCTACCTACATGTACATATTAACTCAATTACCTCGACTAAACTGTACCCCCACACATTGACTCGGTACCGGTACCCCCTGTATATAGCCTCGTTATTGTTATTTTATTGTTGCTCTTTTATTTTTTTACTGTAGTTTATTTAGTAAATATTTGTCTTAACTCTTATTTTTCTTAAAACTGCATTGTTGGTTAAGGTCTTGTAAGTAAGCATTTCATGGTAAGGTCTAAACCTGTTGTATTCGGCGCATTTGACATATAAAATGTGATTTTATTTGATTTTGAACTAGCACTCAGAGATGTGTGATAAGCAGATGCAGAACATGGATTAATCTGTATACCCACAGCATTCCTTTATTCTCTCTCTCCTTTCTCCCTCATCTCTCTCTCTCCCTCCCCTCTCTCTCTCTCTCCCTCTTCTCTCCTTCTTTCCCTCCTCTCTCTCTCTCCCTCCTCTCTCTCTCCCTCTCTACTTCTCTCCCTCCTCTCTCCCTCTCTCCTTCTCTCCATCCTCTCGCTCTCCCTCCGTCTCCCTCCTCTCTCTCCCTCTCCCCTTCTTTCCCTCCTCTCTCTCCTTCTCTCCGTCATCTCTCTCTTCTCCCTCTCTTCTCCCTCTC
>NC_140004.1:42326234-42355730 GCF_964263955.1 Coregonus lavaretus
CATTCTTTGTCCTCCAAACACGACGAGTTGAGTTTTTACCAAAAAGTTCTATTTTGGTTTAATCATATGACATTCTCCCAATCCTCTTCTGGATCATCCAAATGCACTCTAGCAAACTTCAGACGGGCCTGGACATGTACTGGCTTAAGCAGGGGGACACGTCTGGCACTGCAGGATTTGAGTCCCTGGCGGCGTAGTGTGTTACTGATGGTAGGCTTTGTTACTTTGGTCCCAGCTCTCTGCAGGTCATTCACTAGGTCCCCCCGTGTGGTTCTGGGATTTTTGCTCACCGTTCTTGTGATCATTTTGACCCCACGGGGTGAGATCTTGCGTGGAGCCCCAGATCGAGGGAGATTATCAGTGGTCTTGTATGTCTTCCATTTCCTAATAATTGCTCCCACAGTTGATTTCTTCAAACCAAGCTGCTTACCTATTGCAGATTCAGTCTTCCCAGCCTGGTGCAGTTCTACAATTTTGTTTCTGGTGTCCTTTGACAGCTCTTTGGTCTTGGCCATAGTGGAGTTTGGAGTGTGACTGTTTGAGGTTGTGGACAGGTGTCTTTTATACTGATAACAAGTTCAAACAGGTGCCATTAATACAGGTAACTAGTGGAGGACAGAGGAGCCTCTTAAAGAAGAAGTTACAGGTCTGTGAGAGCCAGAAATCTTGCTTGTTTGTAGGTGACCAAATACTTATTTTCCACCATAATTTGCAAATAAATTCATAAAAAATCCTACAATGTGATTTTCTGGAATTTTTTTTCTCAATTTGTCTGTCATAGTTGACGTGTACCTATGATGAAAATTACAGGCCTCTCTCGTCTTTTTAAGTGGGAGAACTTGCACAATTGGTGGCTGACTAAATACTGTAGGCTAATTGATTAATCTATCAGTAAATGTAGGCTAATGTCCTACAAACCTTTTTAGCGCTAGACCTAGGCGCATCAAAAACCAGACTACACAGCCTACTCTGGTTGTAAAGTGGTTCCATGAACTCAATATTAAGAGGTGAGAAATACATTATATAAAGCTGTGACTCTCCTCTCTTTTACTATCCTTAAGGATAGTAAAACAAGGACAATTCAGACAAAAGGAGACATTTCGCCGGTCCCCACAAGCAAAAAGGCTATTTTAGGCAACAGTAGTTGCTTTTAAAACTGTATTTTTTCTGCAATAGCATTTGAGCAAGATGTCATATGCTTGTGCTTCTCAGAATGCATCTCTCCCTCCTCCATGCGCACAGTGGGGAGAGGGAGTGAGAGTCAGCAGTGGACAGCGAAACAGGGACAGGCAGATACTTTCATGGCAGGAATCAACATAATGCCTATATTACTGTTGGACAAATAATGGTTTTAGAACAATCTACAGGAATGTTGTGAAGCAAAATCAGCGAAAATTAACGACATAAGCAAAATGCTTCGGTAAGAGGAAGGCAATGTCGGTGTCTGTAATTTTCGGTTTATCGTCCCAGCTCTAACTTAGAGTGTTCCTATACCACCATAGTTCTAGAACACAGTTTTTCTAGCTCCATAGTTTAAGAACTCAGAGTGTAACTATAGCTCCATAGTTCTAGAACTCATCAACTGCTAGTTCTAGAAGTCAATAGTGTTTCTAGCCCCATAGTTATAGAACTCAGTGTTCCTAACTACTGGTTCTAGAAGTGAAGAGTGTTTCTAGCTCCATAGTTCTATAACACAGTGTTCCTAATTGCTAATTCTAGAAGTCAAGAATCGTAGTTCTAGAACTCAGAACACATAGTTCTAGAACATTTCGTCAAGAGTGTTTTGGGAGCAGTGGGTCCATGTGTGGAACACAGCCATGGCCCATCTGCATCCAATGACTCTCTTCTAGCAGAATGGAACTCGTGGAGAGAAAGAGAGTGGCAAGCACATCAGAAAAATCCCTGCATGTTTGTTTTGTCTTTCTTTGTAAACTACAGATGGAAGTCTTGGCTAAATCCCTTGGCTAAGTCCCCCATTCCTCCGACTGACTCATCAGATTTCATACACATCTAATCCGATTCCATCTAAGAGAAACGAAAGAACCTTGGCTCTGCTACTGTATGATGGTGAGAGAGAGAGAGCAGACCTACATTTCACCTTTATCTCTCCACACTAAATCCCTTATCTGATGTGCCCCTTTTAAAACATTTTCAAAAAGGACCACAACATTTTACATTTTAGTCATGTAGCACAACATTTAGTGAGTGCATACATTTTCATACAAAAATACACATTCATCTGTACTTCTGGATTGTTCTCCGAATTCTCCTTGATTTTGAGATTTTCTCTAAATACGTTTAATGCGTGCTGTTTTATCTTCCTGATTGCCACGGTCAGCCAACAAGCGAAGGGCATATTACCACCATATCAAATCACAAAAGACAGACACACAATTCGTGAACAAAACACACAACACAAGGTCCAGGACACGAAAACCCAACGCACAAAGCTGTCAGACAGCACAAGCAGGAACTAAAGCAGCATCAGCCATTTAGCCTTTTACTAAACCATCTCTACTTTCTGGTCCCGACTTGGCTTGTGTGTGTGTGTGTGTTGGAGACCAGAAGTCCTCACAAGAATAGTAAAACAAGGAAAATTCAGACAAAAGGAGACATTTCGCCGGTCCCCACAAGCAAAAAGGCTATTTTAGGCTTAGGTGTTAGGGTTTGCAATTAGTGTTAGGGTTACAATTAGGAATAGGGGTTAGGGATAAGGTTAAGCTTAAGGTTAGGGTTAGGATTAGGTTAGGTTTAGGGAAAATAAGAATTGTTTGGTCCCCACAAAGATAGCAAAACAAACATGTGTGTGTATGTGTATGTGTATGTGTGTGTGTGATTTAATGTGGTTGGTGTGGCTCTGGGAAGCTCTTCTGTACAGAGAAACAGATGTGTCCAGTCAAAGGGAGGGAGAGAGGGCATCCCAGTCCCAGTACCACCGCTGTCCCTGAGAAAGAGGATCCATTACAGGGATCTATTGAGGGCCCAGTGGATCTAGTTTCATGGCATCGGCCGTGTGTGACCGCCAACGTGATGGTGCCACGTAGAGGCGTTTGGAGACACACAAACTCACACATACACACACACATCCAACCTCCTTGTTGTTCACCTCAGAGATCTGTACCTGTATTCACCTCTAACAGAACACAGGGGTTGTATCCCAAATTGTACCCTATTCCCATAGGGCTCTGGTCAAAAGTAGTGCACTATCTAGGGAATAGGGTGCCGTTTGGGATGAATACAGGGACAGACATTCAACTAAATCAGGGACTCTCGTCCTGTCAGCTCGGGTTTCAAGCCCATTCAGTTTCAGTCACTTTCAAAGAGCTTCAATACCTTGCGATGGGATATCATTGGCTCAATGCCTAAACGACTTACAGGGTTAAGACCTGGGTTGTAAAACAGAGATCCAGGAACCAAGATGTCCCTAAAGGTCTCCAAGGTTCAATAACTTACATAAATGATTGTGTCTGTTGAGTTCACACAAGATCTGGGAAGGGTGCAATTGCGGCCTGCAATTCAGGGCGTTCCTGCATCTGCAGGAACCCCTCTTTATACTTCTAGGACAGCTAGGACAGGTGGGAGGCGTGGGCGCTCCAGTGCAGTAGGTGGCGTTAATGCACAATAACGTAGGACGCCAGCCGATAAACCCCACAGAAGAAGGGGTGGGGGCGACAACGGTAGCTAGCTAGCCTACACCGGTAGACAGTGTCCTTCGTCCCCGCCTGTCGGGCACTGTTTTCCCACAGTTCTGTTAAAGACGGCGAGGGCAGGTGTTGGGCAGGCGGGAGCGAAGGACACTGTGTGCTAGCTTAGCCAGCTAGTCCGGAACACAGCAGGAAATCCCACATGCAAGAACGCCCTGAATTGGGGACTGCAGTTGCACACTGTTGCAGAACTTTGATTCAGTAGATATGGGTTGTAATTTGGCTGGAGCGGTATACCGTGCATACCGTATACCAGGGTATTTGGAAATAGCCACGGGATGGTTTTTCAATACTGTCAATACCGTTGAAGCAATTTCTTTGAAGTTTTTCAAAAACATTTTAATATTTATAGCTACTTTTTAAGTAAATACCTGCAGTCAACTTTTGCAATACGTTAGGAGATAATCGTGTTCCGATCGTGTTCTTCATTTCACCTGTCACATTATTTAACATTATGAAGCTTACCGTAGTTCCCTAGAACAGTTGAGCCGGTCACATGTTTGTTTGTAAATAGCATAATGGGAGAAAACGGGAGCAGGTGAGTCCAGCTGTGTATTGACAGGGGTCACGTTTTATATTGAATGTCACCAGTGTTTTTTTGCTTCAATAGAGTGATCAGGGACGTGCAACTTATAGTTTTAATTCACTAAACATACATTGGTGCAACACATTCGGCAGAAAATAGCTTCAGTTTAATCAGATGATAACAGAAGTGCAATGCTTTTTGGCTGGCAGCCACACAAGTAAATGAGCTTACAACGCATAAACGATGCATGGCCATCATCTAATGTTTCTTCATAGAAAGAATGTAGTCAGCTACATTTCCTAATGTTTTGCATGAAGTTAATCTTGCATTTTACCAGAGAAAAGCAGGCTGGCTACACCGAGAAAGGTATCTGAGAAAAGCAGGCTGGCTACACCGAGAAAGGTATCTGAGAAAAGCAGGCTGGCTACACCGAGAAAGGTATCTGAGAAACGCAGGCTGGCTACACCGAGAAAGGTATCTGAGAAAAGCAGGCTGGCTACACCGAGAAAGGTATCTGAGAAAAGCAGGCTGGCTACACCGAGAAAGGTATCTGAGAAAAGCAGGCTGGCTACACCGAGAAAGGTATCTGAGAAAAGCAGGCTGGCTACACCGAGAAAGGTATCTGAGAAAAGCAGGCTGGCTACACCGAGAAAGGTATCTGAGAAAAGCAGGCTGGCTACACCGAGAAAGGTATCTGAGAAAAGCAGGCTGGCTACACCGAGAAAGGTATCTGAGAAAAGCAGGCTGGCTACACCGAGAAAGGTATCTGAGAAAAGCAGGCTGGCTACACCGAGAAAGGTATCTGAGAAAAGCAGCTCCACATCAGTCAGAGTGCTGTCTGCAGATAGAAGACCCTGAATTCTCATCAGAGTGGAGAAGTGCAACTCAAGCACAACATTAGTCTGAAGCCGAGCAGAAATACAATAAGAAGCATTTTAGATCTGCGTTTATAAAACACAGCAAGATATTTCTTATGAGTTGTTTATTTTTTTCCTGCTTGAAAAAACGCAGTGTTAAAGTGACCCCTAAGTTTAACTTGCTAGTTATCTAAGTAAGAGGCTGAATGAATAAGGTGACAGGGCATCATATTGTGTTACCTTTCTGCCGTGTTTGAGAACTCGAAGCCCTTTGGAGTTATCTTGATTCTGTCTTTTTTCTCCTCTCTGTTCTCGGCCCTTCTGCTCCTCCCCCTTCTTCTTCAGGCTCGTTGCCCTAGCGACTCCAGACTCCACACAGACACAGAGTGTACACATGGTGCTCCGGCCCGTTGCCCTAGCGACTCCAGACTCCACACAGACACAGAGTGTACACATGGTGCTTCAGAGCCAGTACTGTTCTTCCTTCAGACAAGCATGCGTCAAAACTCTGTTAATTTGCACAATGTCTCTGGTTCACATTCACTTGTAAATATCCAAACTCACCAAAAATGACATTCGGTAGCTCCTACCTATATATGTATAACTTTATGAGCTGGATTGCCTGTCTTTGCAATTTGTTTATTTTCCATTTGTGCTCATTAGCATATTTAGCTAGCAGCCTCCATGGAAATTCGCTTTTACTTGTGAGAATTTTGTTTGCATTCTGGTAATAGACGCCCAATGGGCTTTTTTGCGGTTGGTTTTGGCGCCCCCTAGTGTACTAAGCCGGTAATAACGTAAATCCCGGGATGAGAGAAGGACGGTATGACGATATGAAAATCTGGATACTGCCCAACCCTAGTTGTCATAGCCTTATCTTTACAGTGCACTCCCCACCTCCCACAATCCACTTAACTTTGTCCTGTCCACTTAGCTAAGTCAAAGTCAACTCCTTCCCTTGTTCATGTCTGTGTTCAGTCTACTTAGTGGTGTCCACTCTCTGTCCTCTCCACGCCTTGCCTTGTTAACAGTAACACTCCAGTCCTGCCCACTTAGCTATGTCCATGCTCTATGCTGTCTAACTTGTCCTGTCCATTCCTCCTTGCCTTGTACACTCCCCAGTCCTGCCCACTTACTCCATATGCTGTCTACTCCTTGCCTTGTCAACTCCCTGTATGTCCACTCCTTGCCTTGTACACTCCCCAGTCCTGCCCACTCAGCTACGTCCACTCCTTGTCTTGTTAACTCCCAAGTCCAGTCCACTACTGATCCCTGCTGTCCACTTGTCCTGTCTGTCAGTGGGTATTTCCTGCAACTGCAGGAGGGGAAAGGCGACAATTAGATTTTTCGACCGCAAAATGCCTGCTGGGCCTAAATCAAGCCAGGCCCTGCTGCTGCTTCAGGGAAATTACTCTCCATTTATTTAGAGAGCCTGTAACTTCCTTTGGTGTGTGTGTGTGTGTGTGTGTGTGTGTGTGTGTGTGGTGTCTATGTGTATTTAGAGAGGCTAAGCATGTCATTCCTCTGGAGCAGGGCTGGTACAGAGAGCTGAGCTATGTCCCAAATTGCACCCTATTCCCTACATAGTGCACTACTTTTGACCAATGCCCTATGGCTGCAATTTGGGACACAACTCAGAGACCTCAGTGGCCGGTGGCTGGGGACCAAACACAACCCTTGTATAAAAAAACTGGAGTTCACACACACACACACACACACAGGTCATGCCCTGTCCCACACACAGTAAGCATTCTATATCCTGACATGATGTTATTGGTTACAGCCCTCAACCCTGGAGCTATATGTGATGCCGCTAAAACACATGGTTGGGGATTTGGTGCTGGTCTGGTGATTATCGTGGGTTATGATGTTGTAACCATATTATGTGTTTACACCAGAGAGAAAAGAAAACAGGTCATTTGACCTCATTAACAACTACATGAAGTCTTTAGTAATAATTTCCTAAAAGGGGAAGCAAGCAAAACAAACAATTGGTTTCGGGGTTTTACCGGGAATATAGAACCACAGTGTCTGACATAATTTTAACTTTCTACCTTAAAAAAACACTCACTAGGAACAATTAGAATACAATACTCAACCAGTGGAACGCGGTCCGGATCCGAACCCAGAATGGGGGTCAATACGGACCGACCAAAAATCTAAATTCAGTCGGGCATCCACCCCTGGTATCATATGAACACACGAGACATGGCAAAATGTGTAGAATTAGCTTTAAAACTGCAACATTTTCTCTCTGCCAACAAGAGGGTTGTGAACAGTTTGAACAGTTTGGGGTCGCGTGGGTTGTGAGGTGGGGATAAGTTACAACGCCGATTAATGACAATATCCATCCGGACCTTTGTCATCTAACAAATGTGTGACCGCACCTTCTCAAACAGTTATTGAGTAACAAAGAACTATTAGAATAGCAATGTGTGTTCTCTTCATATCAACAGCTGATAACAGCGCATTTTGATTTAAACTCATTATATGAATCTAAAAGCTTAGGCACATCAACCACATTTCCCTTCAGATTAATTAAATTGCATTCCGATAATGAAAAACAATTGTTAGTTGTAGGAGTTGATAGAATTCTCAGAAAACACGGGGCGGCTCTACGTGATCCCATTACTGTTCTTTAGGTATCTGCCTTTACCCTGAGCTGCGTACGCCACGACTTGGAGTGTGTTCAGTCTGATGGCCTAAAACAAAGGCTGTGTCACATAGGGCTCTGGTCAAAAGTAGTGCACTATGTAGGGAATATGGTGTTATTTGGGACACAGGCAGAGAGAATGTCAATGGGAAATGAGAGGAAATGAGAGGTGATGCTCCTCATGCATTTATAAGAAAATTTCAAGGTGCACAAGAAGACAGGGCCGAAGAGGAGACCACTGCTGCTCATGCATAATGGCATTCAAATAAGAGAAGGGTTGAGGAGGAATTGAGAGAGTGGTTGAGAGAGGAAGAGGCAGAGAGAGAGAGGCAGAGAGAGAGGCAGAGAGAGAGGGGGAGAGAGAGACACAGAGAGAGGGAGAGAGAGAGAGAGAGAGAGAGAGAGACACACAGAGAGACAGAGAGAGAAGGGGAGAGGAAGAGAGAGGGAGAGAGAGGGGGGGAGAGAGAGACAGACAGAGACAGAGACAGCGACAGAGACAGCGACAGAGACAGCGACAGCGACAGCGACAGCGACAGAGACAGAGACAGAGACAGAGAAGTGTAGATGTTGATGTATGGAGCAGCAACAGTACAGCTACAGTTTCAAAGGCAGGATACAGTTTAAATTGGACATGTCCAGATACATTCACAAATCATCCCTGATTGTTCTTGACCTTTGTTGAACACAGACATGTCCAAAAGTAAGGGTGTGACCGTATTACCGCCACACCGGCGGTCACGAGTCATGACGGCAGTCAAATTCCATGTGACCGTTTAGTCACGGTAATTAGGCTTCTCCAAGCTCTGATGCTGCTGATGGTCATTAGTAGCCTACCAAACTTGCTAACTGCCTGGTACTCAGCACTCTATTGTCCCTGTAATCACTCTGACATCAATGCAAATGTATTCAAAAATATAATCAAACACTTAATGAGAGCCCATAAGCTCATGTTTCGCAACATTTCAATAGGCTATGCAATTTACGTGAGAAAACAGAGTGATGGCCTCTATTAAAAAGAGGAGGATCCCATCAGCTTTCTATAGACTAGGCCTACTATATTTATTTCTCAAAATTCATAATATTAAGCACATTACTTCTCTTTACAACAGGGCCCCGTGTAGCTCAGTTGGTGGAGCATGGCGCTTGCAACGTCAGGGTTGTGGGTTCGATTCCCACGGGGGGCCAGTATGAAAATAATTGTATGTACTCACTAACTGTAAGTCGCTCTGGATAAGAGCGTCTGCTAAACGACTAAAATGTAAATGTAAAATGAGTATAGCCTACCTGGCTGGCATGAACCACGGGAAACGTGGCTTCATTCGCTATTTAAGTGCATAGATGTATTTTTTCCCCTGCCCCTGTTTCGAGACAGGTGCATGATAATGCTCCATTCTAAATGAAAACAAATTGCACACATATTATTTAGTATGTAAAGACAAGATTAAATCAAGAACAGTCTGATTGGTGACACCCCAATGGTGGAACAAGCTCCCTCACGACGCCAGGACAGCGGAGTCACTCACCACCTTCCGGAGACATCTGAAACCCCACCTCTTTAAGGAATACCTGGGATAGGATAAACTAATCCTTCTACCCCCCCCCCCCTAAAAAAAAATAAAAAAGTAAAGTGGTTATTCCACTGGCTATAGGGTGAATGCACCAATTTGTAAGTCGCTCTGGATAAGAGCGTCTGCTAAATGACGTAAATGTAATGTAAATGTAAATATTAGCCTATCACTTGTGAATGATATATTATCACTTGTGAATGATGCCCAGCTTGTGTGCAGTAAGTAAAGAAACAGTACATGCCTTTGTTTTGCCGACTTTTTCAAATCATAGTCGCACACCTCATGTAGCCTAGCCCATAGGCCTATATGTTTTGATAAGGTTTGTATCACATCTAAAGTGGCCAAATAACTTCTTAAAATTAAGTACATTAATTTGCTTTACAATGGGTGTAGAGCCTAACTGGCATACATACGCAGCGCGTGAGTTTAAAGTTTGGGGAAGATAATTTTCACCATAAAAATGCACCTTTATAACAAAAGCATTCCATGCATAATCGCATTTGCGGTCACTTTGGAGAATGTTGTTTTCCTGCTAATTGATTGCATTTTGGAACATTCACGCTTGTAGCCTACTGCCGTGTGCGCATTGTGGCGCTTATAATGTGAAGAAATAGCCTAATAGTTTATCAACATTTTAAGCTAAACGTTCTGATCTGTTGAGTCAGCCTCATTGCTTAATTTTTTTAAATGCTAGTGGTTGTATTAATGTGGGATCTATCACATCCCACAACTGTCCCAGACAAGGTTTGGAATATTTATTTCTCGCACAGAATATAATAGGTCAACTTTTGTATTTTGGGGGATAGTAGATTGATGTAGGCTAGTGCTTTTTCTGTTCGTTAGGCCTACTCATCTTGTTGGCTGATGAAAAGTACATCTGGACAGTTCTTCCAATATCTTCAATATGCGCCTCGGAATTGGATAAGGACGCGCGCTGTTGCGTCCAAGATGTGTTCACTTGTAGCCTGTGAGAAAGAACCGATCACGTGACGGGCATTGGCTAATATAAATGGATCTATCTGAGAGAGCCATGTGAGTGAGAGGTGCTTCGGAGAAAGCAGCCGGGAGAAGGGAATTACAATTATTATATTCAGCCCAAGGGCACAACGGCCACTGGCTGCAAAAGGTATGGATTTTTTAGGGGGCATTACGGCCACACAAAGGGGATGCCGCTGGGAAATTTGAGGCATTATCAAGTGCTTGTCAAATTGTGAATGAGAGACTGATGAAGTGTGTACAGCCTGCGCAAAAAAACTAAGCAGAGCTCATGCCTTTCATGCAAATTTGTTCAAATCATCATTAGAGTTGCATCATGCAGCCTTAGAATGTATTACAAATGGGATTAAGGTCTGGGGAGTTTCCTGGCCATGGACCCAAAATGTGGATGTTTTGTTCCCAGAGCCACTTAGTTATCACTTTTGCCTTATGGCAAGGTGCTCCATCATGCTGGAAAAGGCATTGGTCATCACCAAACTGTTCTTGGATGTTTGGGAGAAGTTGCTCTCGGAGGGTGTGTTGGTACCATTCTTTATTCATCGCTGTGTTCTTAGGCAAGATTGTGAGTGAGCCCACTCCCTTGGCTGAGAAGCAACCCCACACATGAATGGTCTCAGGATGCTTTACTGTTGGCATGACACAGGACTGATGGTAGCGCTCACCTTGTCTTCTCCGGACAAGGTGTTTTCCGGATGGCCCAAACAATCGGAAAGGGGATTCATCAGAGAAAATGACTTTACCCCAGTCCTCAGCAGTCCAATCCCTGTACCTTTTGCAGAATATCAGTCTGTCCCTGATGTTTTTCCTGGAGAGAAGTGGCTTCTTTGCTGCCCTTCTTGACACCAGGCCATCCACCAAAAAGTATTCGCCTCACTGTGCATGCAGATGCACTCACACCTGCCTGCTGCCATTCCTGAGCAAGCTCTGCACTGGTGGTGCCCCGATCCCACAGCTGAATCAACTTTAGGAGATGGTCCTGGCACTTGCTGGACTTTCTTGGGCGCCCTGATGCCGCCTTCACAACAATTGAACCTCTCTCCTTGAAGTTCTTGATGATCCGATAAATGGTTGATTTAGGTGCAATCTTACTAGCAGCAATATCCTTGCCTGTGAAGCACTTTTTGTGCAAAGCAATGATCACCTGTGTTAACGAGAGAATCACTGAAATGATGGCAGCTGGTCCTTTTGTGGCAGGGCTGAAATGCAGTGGAAATGTTTTTGGGGGATTAAGTTCATTTTCATGGCAAAGAGGGACTTTGCAATTAATTGCAATTCATCTGATCACTCTTCATGACATTCTGGAGTATATGCAAATTGCCATCATCAAAACTGAGCCAGCAGACTTTGTGAAAATTAGTATGTGTCATTCTCAAAACTTTTGACCACGACTGTAGACTATGGGTGGAAGCCAGGAGATGCTAAATGTGTTTATGTTAATTAATGGTAAATTACCGAGACAGGCTGTTATTTGCTTGACAATCATTTTACATTACATTTTAGTCATTTAGCAGACGCTCTTATCCAGAGCGACTTACAGGAGCAATTAGGGTTAAGTGCCTTGCTCAAGGGCACATCGACAGATTTTTCACCTAGTTGGCTCGGGGATTAGAACCAGCGACCTTTCGGGTACTGGCACAACGCTCTTAACCACTAAGCTACCTGCCGCCCCAATCACCGGCTGACAAAATGTCATGACCGCCACAGCCCTACACCTAAACATTGTTTATGTCTTCCAGTCTTGGCAGTTGAGCGTTCGGCACACACACACACACACACACACACACACACACACACACACACACACACACACACACACACACACACACACACACACACACAACAGTGTTGAAACAGGCAGATGCTGGACAGCTTGATTCTATGTTGTCTACCAGAGGAGAAGAGAAGAGAGGAGGAGAGGAGAGCTGCCTTGTCAGATCAGGATGGACTAACTGACTGACACATTGAACCTGACACCACCTTCTCTATTCTCGCTTCTCACAACACGCTTTACATAACAATCACATCTGTCATGTCCAATCACCTCACTACCCTGTGGCACAGAAAGAGAGAGAGGAGCTGCTCACTTCGCCTCCTCCTCCTGCTCCACTGCAGCACCTCTGACTTCCATACGAGACAGGACGGGGCCTGTGGCAGAGAGAGGAGAGGAGAGGAGAGGAGAGGAGAGGAGAGGAGAGGAGAGGAGAGGAGAGGAGAGGAGAGGAGAGGAGAGGAGAGGAGAGGAGAGGAGAGGAGAGGAGAGGAGAGGAGAGGAGAGGAGAGGAGAGGAGAGGAGAGGAGAGGAGAGAGGAGCTGCTCACTTCGCCTCTTCCTACAGTCTGTGAATCTGACTCTCTGACACCGGACAGGAAAGAAAGAGGAAGGGGGAGAGAGAGAGAGAGAGAGAGAGAGAGAAAGTGAGAAGTAGAGAGACGCAGCGTCTCTGACTTTCTGACACAGGAGAGGAGGACAAGAAGACAGGAGGACAGAGCTGCTTTGAATCCTAGGGTAACAGGAGCAGTGATTTGCACAAGGTGATGGAGGGAGGGTAACATTAATTGGGAAAGAGAGAAACTGAGAAAGGGAAAGGAGGTGAGACAGAAAGAGAGAGAGAGAGAGAGAGAGAGAGAGAGAGAGAGAGAGAGATAGAGAGAGAGCATGTCAGAACAGCATGTCAGAAATCAGCTCAATGTAATTGAAGAATCCATAGACTAACCACTTCTGGGAATATTGGAAAACACTAAACAAACAACAACACGAAGAGCTATCTATCCAAAACGGAGATGTATGGGTAAACCACTTCTCCAAATATTTTTAGCCCTATAACAAATAAAAAAATACATGATCAAATGCAAATCTTAGAATCAACTATTAAAGACTACCAGAACCCACTGGATTCTCCAATTACATTGAATGAACTACAGGACAAAATACAAACCCTCCAACCCAAAAAGGCCTGTGTTGTTGATGGTATCCTCAATGAAATGATAAAATATACAGACCACAAATTCCAATTGGCTATACTTCCAACTCTTTAACATCATCCTTAGCTCTGGCATCTTCCCCAATATTTGGAACCAAGGACTGATCACCCCAATCCACAAAAGCGGGGACAAATTTGACCCCAATAACTACCGTGGGATATGCGTCAACAGCAACCTTGGGAAAATCCTCTGCATTATCATTAACAGCAGACTAGTTAATTTCCTCAGTGAAAACAATGTACTGAGCAAATGTCAAATTGGCTTTTTACCAAATTACCATACGACAGACCACGTATTCACCCTGCACACTGTAATTGACAAACAAACAAACCAAAACAAAGGCAAAGTCTTCTCATGCTTTGTTGATTTCAAAAAAGATTTTGACTCAATTTGGCATGAGGGTCTGCTATACAAATTGATGGAAAGTGGTGTTGGGGGAAAACATACGACATTATAAAATCCATGTACACAAACAACAAGTGTGCGGTTAAAATTGGCAAAAAAACACACACATTTCTTTCCACAGCATCGTGGGGTGAGACATGGGTGCAGTTTAAGCCCCACCCACTTCAACATATATATCAACGAATTGGCGAGGGCACTAGAACAGTCTGCAGCACCCGGCCTCACCCTATTAGAATCTGAAGTCAAAAGTCTACTGTTTGCTGATGATCTGGTGCTTCTGTCACCAACAAAGGAGGGCCTACAGCAGCACCTAGATCTTCTGCACAGATCTTCTGACAGTAAATCTCAGTGAGACAAAAATAATGGTGTTCCAAAAAAGGTCCAGTTGCCAGGACCACAAATACAAATTCCATCTAGACACACACAAAAAAACTATACATACCTCGGCCTAAACATCAGCACCACAGGTAACTTCCACAAAGCTGTGAAAGATCTGAGAGAAAAGGCAAGAAGGGCCTTATATGCCTTCAAAAGGAACATAAAATTCGACATACCAATTAGGATCTGGCAAAAAATACTTGAATCAATTATAGAACCCATTGCCCTTTATGGTTATGAGGTCTGGGGTCCGCTCACAAACCAATAATTCACAAAATGGGACAAACACCAAATTGAGACTCCACATGCAGAATTCTGTAAAAATATCCTCAGTGTACAACGAAAAACACAAAATAATGCATGCAGAGCAGAATTAGGCCGATACCCTCTAATGTTCAAAATCCAGAAAAGAGCCGTTAAATTCTATAACCACTTAAAAGGAAGCGATTCCCAAACCTTCCATAACAAAGCCATCACCTAGAGAGACATGAACTTGGAGAAGAGTCCCCTAAGCAAGCTGGTCCTGGGGCTCTGTTCACAAACACAAACAGACCCCACAGAGCTTCAGGACAACAACACAATTATTCGAAAACAAACCCAATTTTGATAAACTCCCATATCTACTGGGTGAAAAACCACAGTGTACCATCACAGCAGCAATATTTGTGACCTGTTGCCACAAGAAAAGGGCAACCGTGAAGAACAAACACCATTGTAAATACAACCCATATTTACGTTTATTTATTTTCCCATTTGTACTTTAACTATTTACACATTGTTACAACATTGTATATAGACATAATATGGCATTTGAAATGTCTTTATTCTTTTGGAACTTCTGACTGTAAAGTTTACTGTTAATATTTACTGTTTATTTCCCTTTTGTTTACTATCTACTTCACTTGCTTTGGCAATGTTAACATACGTTTCCCATGCCAATAAAGCCCTTCAATTGAAATTGAATTGAATTGAGAGAGATGGAAAGGAGAAGTCAGGAAGAGCTGAAAGAGAGAAAATAACAGAGAGTGACAGAGAGAGACAGACAGAAATAGAGAAAGACAGACTGACTGAAACAGGGCTCCTTATCGGGAACATCACAGCTACAGCTTCAGGTACAGCTAAACTAGGCTAAGCTCAAATCTGCTGTGGACGTACAGCATTTACTGTGATGCGGCCTCCGCAGAAGTCAGAGCATTCCTTACTACTTGCGCTTCGCGGAGCAGAGCCGTTGTGAAGGAATTTGTCAAGGAAGTGAGTTTGTGTTTAAACAGGACCTCCCGCCCTCACCTACCGTCAACCAATCATGTCAATGCAGAGCTATACAGAGCCCTCCGCACTGTTACAACATTTGGGAGGCGCTCGGCGATGTGGTACGGAGTTCGATTTGGCCTCCACAAGCCTACGGAGGCTCAGCAATCAAACCCCCCGTACGGAGCCTCCAGATCGCATTGGTGGAGCAAGCATTAATTAGCTTTCAGGCTCGGTAATATATATATATATATATATATATATATATATATATTACAATTTTTTTTTCTGTCTTTTTTTTTTTGGGGGGGGGGGGGGGGTCATTTAGCAGACGCTCTTATCCAGAGCGACTTACAGTTAGTGAGTGCATACATTTTTCATATTATCATAATGAAGACTGTGTGTGTAATAATGGGCTCCGTCTGTCTCTCCATCTCTCACTCTGCGGTTGCCATGGCAGCCTGTCCCAGGGCGTCGGCCGTAACTTCACCTCTGCAGAGCACCATCCAGGAGTCAACAGGAAGTAGCTGCTTGGTCAGCGGCTGGACGCAAAGCCACATGACACAGACCAAAGTTTTCTTCTGTTTCCCACTTCCAGCCAAACTCAACTACCTTTCAGCCAAGTAGAGGATTCTATCTGAACTCTGGGCAGCCGTTGCAAGTCAGGGGCATGCTGCGGAGTACTGGGGGTGTAGGCAAAGTAAGGAAACACTCTCAATCTCCCCTGTCTCTCTCTCTGTTTCTGTATGTCTCTCTATCTCCCCTCTCGCTTTCTCTCTGTTTCTGTATCTCTCCATCTCCCCTGTCTCTCTCTCTCTCTCTCTGTTTCTGTATGTCTCTCCATCTCCCCTGTCTCTATTTCTCTCTGTTTCCGTATGTCTCTCCATCTCCCCTGTCTCTCTCTCTCTGTTTCCGTATGTCTCTCCATCTTCCCTGTCTCTCTTTCTCTCTGTTTCCGTATGTCTCTCCATCTTCCCTGTCTCTCTCTCTCTGTTTCTGTATGTCTCTCAATCTCCCGTCTCTCTCTCTCTGTTTCTGTATGTCTCTCAATCTCCCGTCTCTCTTTCTCTCTGTTTCTGTATGTCTCTCCATCTCCTCTTTCTCTCTCTTTCTCTTCCCCCCTTTTACCCTCTGCCTCTCATAAGTCCTAACAAAACCTCTCCAAGCCCCAATCCTTCTGTCTCTATTCATGCAAACACATTGTTAGCATTGCTAACAGCACTGCAGGCCTGATTCCCCTTTCTGTAACGCAGAAGACAACAGGCTAACATAGCTAGCAGACCCTAGCAGACCCCAGGGCTGAGTCCAAAGTGGCACCCTATCCCCTATATAGTGCACTACTTTTGAACAGGGCCCATAGGGACTAGGGTACCATTTGGGACGCACACCATAACTAAACCGCTAATGCCCAGCCCACTCTCTCACTGTGGGGTGCCAGCCAGGGAAGACTGCCCTGGAACCATATGGGTGTTAGTTTAGTTATTGTGTTGTGTTTCCCTGTTGAGGTTAACAACAGGGCCATGGTACTGGACTGATTATACATGACAGATGAGAGGAGAGGAAGGTAGGAGAGGAAAGAGAGAGGAGGGGGAGAGGAGAGAGAGAGGAGGGGAAGAGAGGAGAGGAAGGGAGGAGAGGAGAGAGAGGGGAGGGAAAGGGAAGAGAGACAGAGCGAGCGAGCGAGAGAGAGAGAGAGAAAGAGAGAGAGAGAGAGAGAGAGAGAGAGAGAGAGAGAGAGAGAGAGAGAGAGAGAGAGAGAGAGAGAGAGACACAGCTGCACACACACACATACTAAAGCACACCACTCCCCATACATTCAGTGGTTCGCCAGTGTCTGCTGAACAGAAGCCCGTCTGGGGAAGAGTTTAGAGGATGAGGGCCGGAAAAAAGGACCACAAGGGCCACCGCCCAGAACCCCCTGACACTCCCTGTGCTGAGAGAGATGGGATACACACACAAACTGGAGACACACACACACATTCCACCAACCCTAAACCCCCACGCCTGTTTCCATCTATCACTCCATCTCCATCCCTCCATCCTTCCATCCTTCTGCGGTCTGTCATTATCCTCAAAGAGGACCCAGCCCCTGAGCGGCTGGGGGGTTGTGGGGGCTGTAGGGCTGGGGGAGGGAACACCTGGGCTGAGGTGGGAGGAGAGGGTAGTGGAGGGAGGGAGGGAGGGAGGGAGGGAGGGGGGAGAGGAGGGGAGTGGGAGAGAGAGGAGCTGAAGGGGGCAACACCTGGGTTGGAGGGGGGAGAGGTGAGGGGAGAGGAGGTGAGACATGGGGGACAAGTGAGGGGAGAGGGGGTGAGAGAGGGGGGAGAGCGTTGGGCCAGTAACCGAAAGGTCCCTGGCCGACTGTCGATGTGCCCTTGAGCAAGGCACTTAACCCTAATTGCTCTTGTAAGTCACTCTGGATAAGAATGTCTGCTAAATGACTAAAATGTAGATCATGCATTTGTCTACATCACTAGAGACTTCTTGGCAAACCCACATCACCAGGATGTATTTCTGACAGGTCTGCTGCTGCCTGCCTTTTTCATCAGATATTCCCGAACCGATCTTCCATTTATCCTCTCTCCAAATGTCACAGACCCCCTCCAATCAGAATCAGGCTTCTGCCTGAAAACCGATCCGCATGCTATTTATGCAAATGTTTTCACTAATGCAATTGGAAGAGATTGAGGCTGATTCACAGGAGAAGACAAAACCGCAGTTTGCAGTTTGTTTTGAAAATTGTTTTTCACAACTCGTTAATAGCAGTTGCATTCTCCCCCCGCCAGCAGAGGTAGTGATGCCTCACTATAGTCTGCTACAATATAGTTCTACTATAATTACTGTAGTATAACTATAATAGTACTTCTATAGTACGATTAGGTATTCACCAAACCTGAAATCCTTGCACCAATTTGAGAAACACAGATGACACTAAAATAGAAATAAAATAGGAATTGAATTGAATAGAATATAATAGAATAGAAACATGTAAGGTGATGTCAACAGTCTGTTAAGCTGTGTGTATTTAATAATGCCAGTCAACCTGGTGTGATTTAAGAAGAGGATGTGGTGTGTTCGTCAGAGCAGCGCTGCAGGCCACAAATCTCCAAAAAAGTTAAGGCCATCACAAATCCCCCGAACACCGACGCCAACAACAGAATCATTCACTGCAGCTTATTCTCAGGGCCCGACACACACACCCCGCGAACGCAAACATTACCAGCTTTCAGCACCAACTCAATTACACCTTCACTGTGACAGCTTTGACATGAAACGACTTCCATTTGAGTGTACGTGTGTCAAGCGCTTCGGCGGCAGCCAAGTGAACGCTCTCTCTTTCCATCTCTCTGCGCTGGGCCCTCAGTTGTTTGGAGAGGAGAATGGTGTGTGGGATTCCAAGCGGCTGAGCCCATTTATAAAGCACTCAGAGACACACTCAGCTCAGTGAACCATGTGTGCCTTCCAAATGGCACCCTATTCCATTTAAAGTGCACTTATTTTGACCGGGGCCCTATGTAGCGCACTATAAAGGATCCATCCATGGTGATGAGGAGACAGAGGTGACGAGGAGTGTTTAAGCCTCAGGTATCTATTTCCCTTCAACACCTAGCACACATTAGGCCTGCAGGTATAAGTAACTAGTATATTTAATGAAACAAAAATATAAACGCAACATGCAAAAATGTCAAAGATTTTACTGAGTTACAGTTCATATAAGGAAATCAGTCAATTGAAATAAATTCATTAGGCCCTAATCTACGGATTTCACATGACTGGGAATACAGATATGCATCTGTTGGTCACAGATACCTTAAAAAGAAGGTAGGGGCGTGGATCAGAAAACCAGTCAGTATCTGGTGTGACCCCCATTGGCCTCATGCAGCGCGACACATCTCCTTCGCATAGAGTTGATCAGGCTGTTGATTGTGGCCTGTGGAATGTTGTCCCACTCCTCTTCAATGGCTGTGCAAAGTCGCCAGATATTGGCAGGAACTGGAATATGCTGTCATACACGTTGATCCAGAGCATCCCAAACATGCTCAATGGGTGAAATGTCTGATGAGTATGCAGGCCATGGAAGAAAAGGTGCATTTTCAGCAATCCAGGAATTGTGTACAGATCCTTGCGACATGGGGCTGTTCATTATCATACTGAAACATGAGGTGATGGCGGCGGATGAATGGCACAACAATGGGCCTCAGGATCTCGTCACAGTATCTCTGTGCATTCAAATTGCCATTGATAAAATGCAATTGTGTTCGTTGTCCGTAGCTTATGCCTGCCCACACCATAACCGCACTGCCACAATGGGGCACTTTGTTCACAACGTTGGCATCAGCAAACCGCTCGCCCACACGACGCCAATCTCAAGTTTTGAGGGAGCGTGCAATTGGCATGCTGACTGCAGGAATGTAAAACAGAGCTGTTGCCCGATAATTTTATGTTCATTTTTCTACCATAAGCCACCTCCAATGTCATTTTAGAGAATTTGGCAGTACGTCCAACCGGCCTCACAACCACATTGTGTTGTGTGATAAAACTGCACATTTTAGAGCTGCCTTTTATTGTCCCCAAGACAAGGTGCACCTGTGTAATGATCATGCTGTTTAATCAGCTTCTTGATATGTCACACCTGTCAGGTGGATGGATTATCTTGGCAAAGGAGACAAGGAGACAAGAGAAATAATAACCAATATCTATATACCCAATATCTATATACCCAATATCTGTATAACCAATATCTATATACCCAATATCTATATACCCAATATCTATATAACCAATATCTATATACCCAATATCTATATACCCAATATCTATATAACCAATATCTATATACCCAATATCTATATACCCAATATCTATATACACAATATCTATATAACCAATATCTATATACCCAATATCTATATAACCAATATCTATATACCCAATATCTATATACCCAATATCTATATAACCAATATCTATATACAGAGGGTATATAGATAATCTACAGTTTACATATACTGAAGGCCTATGGTACTGTGGATAGGGTTTTTCTCTCCATCACAGCTTAACGAGGGGGAATACCATAGCTTTAAATACATTGTTAATACATACAGTAGGTACACATGGGAGCACTTACACACGTAGCTCAGATGGCCAAACCTCTCATTGGAATAGTTAAGGAAAAAAAAGGGGAAAGCTTGAGGACGTTTAGACATGAAACACAACACAAATAACAGCCTGAGAGAAGTTTGGTTTATGTGGTTGTCATTATTAAATTATTCAAATAACTTTACTCTTTAAAAAGGGTCTTATTAATTTCACAACCCCATAAACCAACCCAAATTTGAATTTGTAACATTATTTTTCCTGTAAAAAAAAAACAAAAACTTGTTTTATAATATCTTTGTTTTTCGTTTTTTACTATTTGATTATATTACTCATTGTATATCATGCCTGCTCTAAGTCTGGTTTTGGGGTGGGGCTCTGTTAGAGCATGGGGGGGTTGGGGGGGTTTGATTTGGGATCCGTGTGTTCTGCCCTCTACCTGTTCTGTCTGTTATCTGTATAATCATTTAAAAAAATGCCACAAAATACATTTTTAAAAGGGTCTTATTTTGAAACGGAATAGGCTACAGTTCCCTGCAGTGTTATGTTCTGTGTTTCAGCCTGAATGGAACATTGAATTTGGCATGTTGGATATCTGACTGTGTATTACGAGGAAGGCTTCAAGTTCATGTTCTGGAAGGGGGGAATCCGGGTGTCACCATGGGGTGTTCACATTTTATTACAATGTAGCCAACTGAACTAATTCATAAGGAATTAAATAAACAACAGACTGACTCATGCCTGCTGTCTGTCAACCCACAGCCTTGGACAATATTGCATCATTTGCCCACTGTATTATAATGATTGCATAATTGAGGTATAGCCTTTATAGAATCATGTATATATTACTTTATAACGTCAAAGAACGAACACTTCTGTGGTGGGCAATAAGAAAGCACCATCCATCAACAATAGCCTTTATTCATAATAAAATGGACGTAGGCCAATTGTCCATTAAAAAATTAAACCAGTGACAGATAGCAGCCTTTCTGCATATGCTATGATTTACAGTAGGTTACAAAACATGCCAGTAATGACAGGTCGAGAGACGCATAGAAATATTGCTATGTGTTCTGTTCTGTTCTATGCTACAGTAAACTATGTGCAGCGCAAATTCAGCATAAATTACATTTTAAAAGAATTTCACACGAATAGCCCAATATTTCCATTGAGCGCCTTGCGAGGAAATTCTCTGGTGGCTCAAACAAAGTACGCATTGTAGTAGCCTAACTTTCAAAGGCTTCTAGCCGATGTGTTGGATAAATAAACACACAAGGAAAAGAAACAACAGCATAAAAAGGTTTCTGATCAACTTACCAGTGTCGAACTGTCTCGAAGCGGTCGAAGATAAAGAACCAACTAGTAGAAGGGCAGCCGTGATTGTCAAAAATGAATCCATCGCTCAAGTCTTGAGAGAGAAGGAGAGCGAGCGAGCGAGAGAGAGAGAGGAAGCGAGAGAGAGACAGAGAGAGCGGGTCTTGTCTTGGGTAGGTTACGGTCGTGTTCCGTGCGAGGAGTGTTCGGAACTTCGGACACAGGTGAACTGTTGTTCTGAACGCAGCCTGGTGCAGACTGATGCGGCCAGTCGTTTTGTGTGGAGGTGTCGTTCCAAGTCCGCGTCAGAAGTCTGAAGCGAACTCCAAGGCAGGCAGGTCTAACCACACACAAACACACACACACACATATACACACACAGACACAAGACAGCAACAAGGGATCCTATTTCCAATCATGTGACAGGAAATAGGGTCAATGGATTCAACCTGCAGCATTGGGCACGGAGATAGAGAGCGAGAGAAAGAGAGAGAGAGAGAGAGAGAGAGAGAGCGAGAGGGAGAGAGAGAGAGACAGAGACAGAGACAGAGACAGAGAGAGAGAGAGAGAGAGAGAGCAAATAGAGAAAGAGCAGAGTGTGTGAGAGAGAGAGAGAGAGAGAGAGAGAGAGAGAGAGCTGAGTGGGAGTCATTGAGGGATGGGTTTGCATGTCAGCGTGGTATTGAGCGCCTCAGTGCAATAGTAACACATTATTAAAGTCTACAAATGTCTTATAATCCATAAACCAAACCGTGTAATAACATTGGTTCAAATAGGTCTACCTTTATTTTAACAGGTTAGGAAGATGATTGAGAAGTTATGAGATCACATTCTCAGTTACAACAACAATGACCTAATTGCATGGAAGCTGGGAATGGTTAGGTATGAGGGGCCAGGTTGGAACCCAGCCAGGAGACAGGAGTTAACACCCCTACTGCGATAAATGCCTTGGGATCTTCAGTGTCCAGTGACACTCCGGACCTTGGCTTATCATTATCAGCCGGACTCAGAAACTCATAGAAACCAGAAAATCTTTATACACTGAAACTCTGTGAAACTCTGTGAAACTCTCTGTTCATGACACAGCTACTACCACTTTGACTGTGAGTAACTGATTATTTCGGACAGTCTGTGGTCTGAAATGAGAGAATCAGTGTGAGGATGAATGGATAGAGAGAGGAGACAGTTATTCTAATTTCAAAGAGTTTCTTCTCTCACAATACTGAGCATGCTATAGTTCGTTCCTGTCAGTTACCCTCAGGGTGGGCCAGGATGAAACCATGACAGTCAAGGATCCTGGCCAGGATGAAACCATGACAGTCAAGGATCCTGGGCAGGATGAAACCATGACAGTCAATGATCCTGGCCAGGATGAAACCATGACAGTCAATGATCCTGGCCAGGATGAAACCATGACAGTCAAGGATCCTGGGCAGGATGAAACCATGACAGTCAAGGATCCTGGGCAGGATGAAACCATGACAGTCAAGGATCCTGGCCAGGATGAAAGCATGACAGTCAAGGATCCTGGGCAGGATGAAACCATGACAGTCAAGGATCCTGGCCAGGATGAAAGCATGACAGTCAAGGATCCTGGCCAGGATGAAAGCATGACAGTCAAGGATCCTGGGCAGGATGAAACCATGACAGTCAAGGATCCTGCTCCATTTTGAGACACAGTGGGACATCATTTGGTAGTCTCCATATTATTTGTGGTATTGAAAAAGTAGCTTATACTCAAAAAAATAATAATTCAGAACCTATTTTTAGAAGCAAATAAAAAGCTTAGAATAGAGTTAAAACATAAAAGTGCCTTTAACTTTTATTCAACCCGTTTCACCATTTATACGTTAGTAATCAGTTATCATGCTGAAAGGGTGCAAAAAGCTCTAGTAATTCTAATAATTCTGCTCCCTTGGCCTTCCTCCCTTCTTCCGAAACTGTGTGTGCAGAACAGCACCCTCATGTGTTCGACATAATATCACCATTAGGAAGTATTAGCTGTCCTCTGCTCTGACGGACACCTGAATGCACACACACACACACACACACACAAACACAGTCAGAAAACAGTCAGGACCCTAAAATAGAATAGCCATTATGATCTCACCAACCCAACCTCACCAACAGAAATATGACATAGTTGCCATAACCCACAGGGCTGGCTGGTTGGTAGGGTGGTTTGGGAGGGGGACACTACAGCACACTGGGAAAGTAATAATCCATGGTGACGCGTGCCCTTTGGAGACATGTCAATGACAAAGTAGCCTCAAGCTGCTTCATGGCCATTATAAGGCCACACTGCCTCCCAGGGCACATTTCAGTGTTGACTTAAAGAGTAGATGGCTACATATACCGTATGATTCATGAATATATATACACTACCGTTCAAACGTTTGGGGTCACTTATTCTTTCCTTGTTTTCGAAAGAAAAGCAATTTTTTTTGTCCATTAAAATAACATCAAATTGATCAGAAATACAGTCTAGACATTGTTAATGTTGTAAATGGCTATTGGAGCTGGAAACGGCTGATTTTTTAATGGAGTATCTATTATAGGCGTACAGAGGCCCATTATCAGCAACAATCAGTCCTGTGTTCCAATGGCCCGTTGTGTGTTTGCTAATCCAAGTTTATCATTTTAAAAGGCTAATTGATCATTAGAAAACCCTTTTGCAATTGTGTTAGCACAGCTGAAAACCGTTGTGCTGATTAAAGAATCAATAAAACTGGCCTTCTTGAGACTAGTTGAGTATCTGGAGCATCAGCAATTGTGGGTTCTATTACAGGCTCAAAATGGCCAGAAATAAATAACTTTCTTCTGAAACTCGTCAGTCTGTTCTTGTTCTGAGAAATTAAGGCTATTCCATGCGAGAAATTGCCAAGAACTGGGCAAGAGGACAAATACATTAGAGTGTCTAGTTTGAGAAACAGACGCCTCACAGGTCCTCAACTGGCAGATTCATTAAATAGTACCCGCAAAACACCAGTCTCAACGTCAACAGTGAAGAGGCGACTCCGGGATGCTGACCTTCTAGGCAGAGTTGCAAAGAAAAAGCCATATCTCAGACTGCCCATCTTAATCTTTTCTTTTTATTGGCCAGTCTGATATATGGCTTTTTCTTTGCAACTCTGCCTAGAAGGTCATCCCGGAGTCGCCTCTTCACTGTTGACGTTGAGACTGGTGTTTTGCAGGTACTATTTAATGAAGCTGCCTGTTTCTCAAACTAGACACTCTAATGTATTTGTCCTCTTGCTCAGTTGTGCACCGGGGCCTCCCACTCCTCTTTCTATTCTGGTTAGAGCCAGTTTGCGCTGTTCTGTGAAGGAAGTAGTACACAGCGTTGTACGAGATCTTCAGTTTCTTGGCAATTTCTCGCATGGAATAGCCTTCATTTCTCAGAACAAGAATAGACTGACGAGTTTCAGAAGAAAGAAAGCAATTTTGAGCCTGTAATCGAACCCACAATTGCTGATGCTCCAGATACTCAACTAGTCTCAAGAAGTCCAGTTTTATTGCTTCTTTAATCAGCACAACAGTTTTCAGCTGTGCTAACATAATTGCAAAAGGGTTTTCTAATGATCAATTAGCCTTTTAAAATGATAAACTTGGATTAGCAAACACAACGTGCCATTGGAACACAGGACTGATTGTTGCTGATAATGGGCCTCTGTACGCCAATGTAGATATTCCATTAAAAATCAGCCGTTTTCCAGCTAAAATAGCCATTTACAACATTAACAATGTCTACACTGTATTTCAAATCAAATCAAATCAAATTGTATTTGCCACATGCGCCGAATACAACAGATGTAGACATTACCGTGAAATGCTTACTTACAGTCCTTAACCAACAATGCATTTATTCTTTCATAAAAAAAGTAAAATAAAACAACAACAACAAAAAAGTGTTGGGAAAGAAAGAGCATTAGTAAACAAAAATAACAATAGGGAGGCTATATACAGGGGGGTACCGGTGCAGAGTCAATGTGCGGGGGCACAGGTTAGTTGAGGTAGTTGAGGTAATATGTACATGTGGGTAGAGTTAAAGTGACTGTGCATAAATAATTAACAGAGTAGCAGCAGCGTAAAAAGATGGGGTGGGGGTGGGGGGGCAGTGCAAATAGTCCGGGTAGCCATGATTAGCTGTTCAGGAGTCTTATGGCTTGGGGGTAGAAGCTGTTGAGAAGCCTTTTGGACCTAGACTTGGCGCTCTGGTACCGCTTGCCGTGCGGTAGCAGAGAGAACAGTCTATGACTAGGGTGGCTGGAGTCTTTGACAATGTTGAGGACCTTCCTCTGACACCGCCTGATATAGAGGTCCTGGATGGCAGGAAGCTTGGCCCCAGTGATGTACTGGGCCGTACACACTACCCTCTGTAGTCGTCATCGATGCACTTATTGATGAAGCCAGTGACTGATGTGGTGTACTCCTCAATGCTATCTGAAGAATCCCGGAACATGTTCCAGTCTGTGCTTCAAAACAGTCCTGTAGCTTAGCATCTGCGTCATCTGACCACTTTTTTATTAACCGAGTCACTGGTGCTTCATGCTTTAGTTTTTGCTTATAAGCAGGAATCAGGAGGATAGAGTTATGGTCAGATTTGCCAAATGGAGGGCGAGCTTTGTATGCATCTCTGTGTGTGGAGTAAAGGTGTTCTAGAGTTCTTTTCCCTCTGGTTGCACATTTAACATGCTGGTTGAAATTAGGTAGAACGGATTTAAGTTTCCCTGCATTAAAGTCCCCAGCCACTAGGAGCGCTCTGGATGAGCATTTTCCTGTTTACTTATGGCCTTATACAGCTCGTTGAGTGCAATCTTAATGCCAGCATTAGTTTGTGGTGGTAAATAGATAGCTATGAAAAATATAGATGAAAACTCTCTTGGTAAATAGTGTGGTCTACAGCTTATCATAAGATACTCTACCTCAGGCGAGCAAAACCTTGAGACTTCCTTATTTAGTATTTGATTTTGTGCACCAGCTGTTGTTTACAAATATACACAGATCGCCACCCCTTGTCTTTCTGGAGTCAGTCGTTCTATCCTGCCGATGTAGCGTATACTGTCAGCTGTATGTTGTCCATGTCGTCGTTCAGCCACGACTCTGTGAAACATAAGATATTACAGTTTTTTATGTCCCGTTGGTAGGATAACCATAATCGTAGGTCATCTAATTTATTTTCAAATGATTGAACATTGGCTATTAGGATTGATGGAAGAGGCAGTTTACTCGCTCACGGTCGGATCCTTACAAGGCACCCCGACCTACGTCCACGATATCTCCGTCTCTTTCTCCTGCGAATGACGGGGATTTGGGCCTTGTCGGGTGTCTGTAGGATATCCTACGCGTCCGACTCGTTGAAGAAAAAATCTTTGTCCAATACGAGGTGAGTAATCGCTGTCCTGATATCCAGAAGCTCTTTTTGGTTATAAGAGACAATGGCAGAAAAATTATGTACAGAATAAATTACAAATAACGCGAAAAAACACACATAATAGTACAATTGGTTAGAGGGCTTTAAAAACGTCTGATCAATTTGATGTTATTTTAATGGACAAGGACATTTCTAAGTGACCCCAAACTTTTGAATGGTAGTGTATATATATTTTTTAAACCAAACAATTATTATTAAAGCTTCAATATGTAACTTTTTGGGTGACCCAACCAAATCCACATAGAAATGTGTGTCATAGTTCTGTCATTCTCATTGAAAGCAAGTCTAAGGTAGATCTGTTCTATGTGCGCTATTTCTATGCTTCCCGTTTATGCATCTTTTACTTTGGGTTTTGTCCACCAGCTTCAAACTGCTGAAAACAATATTCTTGGTGATGGAAAATATATTTCCATGTATTTCATATTTATTTAGATGGTACAATGATTCTCTACACTGTACTTGCTTGTTTTGTCACATAAACTGAAATTAGGTGAACTATTTGAATTTTAGCAACCAGGAAATGGCGGAGCGATTTCTGCATAGTGCATCTTTAAATATAAAGAGTCCATATCGACTATTCTGCCTAATGCAAACAGAATAATGTTTTTTCATACAGTAATATGAAAAGACAGAGGAAGGACAGTAGCATTGTATATTGAGTTCCTTAAAATTATCAGAGCATTCTCTGTGTACCATTTTCCTACTCTTCATCTTCAGACAGAGGAGACTGATGATAAGCAGTGAGCAGCCTTTGTCTCTCCTCTCCTCTCCTCTCCTCTCCTCTCCTCTCCTCTCCTCTCCTCTCCTCTCCTCTCCTCTCCTCTCCTCTCCTCTCCTCTCCTCTCCTCTCCTCTCCTCTCTCTCTCCTCTCCTCTCCCCTCCTCTGTGTGTGGGATCATGTTGTTCCTCTCTGTCCTGTCTGTACACGCTGCCTGGTTCCATTCCTTGTAGTCTACTGAAGTTCTAGTAACCCTGCTCTTTGTCTTTCATCCTGCACTCTCCTGATGAAACACTGTATGCACTTTTTACATGCATACATGAAATGTGCACTTTAGGGTTCAGTGGGGTGGGTGTAGACTAGTTATATCTACAGACGATCTGGAGAGGGGTATAGTGATCATTGCAAGAATATTTCAGTGAAGTACTATATTTCTGAAATGATATTATATTTCTGAGGTGAAGTCTAAGATAGCGGACTCTCATTGGTGTTTATATTCTAGAATGTGCCTTACGAGTTGGGAATAACCTTGTGAAGGAGAAATATGCATAACATGAATACAAAAATGTGTAATGGGCATTTGTAAACGCAAAGGCATACATATGTAATGTTCTTATTTCCTGTTGGCTAAAGATGAGAAATGTCTAGTTTGATGAGCCGTTTTATTAGAGGTGGGGGGGGGGGGGGGGGGGGGGGGGGGGGAGAAAGCGTGAGAGAGAGCAAGAGAGTGAGAGAGAGAGAGGGAGAGAGAGAGAGAGAGAGAGAGAGAGAGAGAGAGAGAGAGAGAGAGAGATCAGGAAGAAGTATGTGGCTTCTTCAAAAGAACAGAAAGATTAAACTGTGTTTTCCAGGAAGTGTTAGCAATAGCATGAAATTGAAAATAATTACAAACTCAATCATATTTCTTCATAGTTTGGCTAATACAAAATGTGCTCAAGTTGTCCCCACTCCACCCTCCTTTTGACTACATGTTTGAGTCACTGTTTTGCTGTCGGCACAATTCCAACTAATCGCCAAAAGTCTCTGACACTGAGTTACTACATTAATTAAAACAACAACACACAGAGTTACAGAGTCCCATTCCCCCAGTGTGTGTGCACACAGAGTTACAGAGTCCCATTCCACCGGTATGTGTGTGTGTGGCATGTCTGTTCTACTCTTCTCTCTGGGGTCACTGTGAGTCAACATAATTACCCAACACCACCAGGCCATCTGGTTGTTGTCTTTAGTGTGTAGTACGTGGTGTTTAATGTGTGTGTATGTGTGTTTATGTGTGTGTATGTGTGTTTTTGGTTTTACTATCCTTGTGGAGACCAGAAGTCCTCACAAGAATAGTAAAAACAAGGAAAATTCTGACAAGTGGGGACATTTCACCAGTCCCCACAAGGAAAAATGCTATTTTAGGCTTAGGGGTTAGGTATAGGGTAAGGGTTAGAATTAGGTTAGGGTTAGAATTAGGGTTAGGAGTAAGGGTTAGGGGGTTGGGTTAGGTGTAGGGTTAAGGACAAGATTAGGTTTTAATTATTAAATTTATTATAAATATATTTAATATAAATAATTTAATTAAATTATAAATATTTTTTAAAAAATTAAATTATTTTTTAAATATTTTTT
>NC_140004.1:42355930-42485930 GCF_964263955.1 Coregonus lavaretus
CTTCTCCACGGTCTATAGGATACCAGTCATTAGTGGGAAGACACACTGTCGTGTCATGTGTCAGTCTGTCCCCCGGTGAAATGCAGGGGTCCTAACTGACAAATGATCCCCTCCGGCCCTCTCTCTAACCACCTCCCCCACCTCCCCTTACCACCTATCCCTCATAGCTCTCCTCCTCTCCCTCCCTCCCCATAGGCCCCTGAGCCTGCCCTCGTTCAAAGCTAAGAGATAAAAGGTAGGGTTTACACACCTTAGCCACCTGCACACAACCAGCATGCCCCCTTCCTCCTTACACACACGCAATCAAACAAACACATGCACGCACACACACATACACACACACTTTCGCTCTGTCTTTCACACAAACCTTCAAGCACATTCGCATGCACGCACGCACTCACTCACACACAGACACGCACTCACTCACACACAGACACACACTCACTCACACACAGACACACACTCACTCACACACAGAAACACACACCCACTCACACACAGACACAAGGTAGTCATCCATCTCCCTCCGAGGTCTCTAATTAGCATTGGGGTGACACCCTCTGGAATGCCTGGTTATTAGAGAGAGAGAGAGAGAGAGAGAGAGAGAGAGAGAGAGAGAGAGAGAGAGAGAGAGAGAGAGAGAGAGAGAGAGAGAGAGAGAGAGAGAGAGAGAGAGAGGCAGGACTCTTACAGGACAGTTTGGGGTTAATCTCACATCATATCACTTACCTGACCTGGACTGCTGATATCAGCTCAAATCTTCAAGTTATAACAGAGGAGGTTTGACTAGACAAGAACACAGGAGGTTTGACTAGACAAGAACACAGGAGGTTTGACTAGACAAGAACACAGGAGGTTTGACTAGACAAGAACACAGGAGGTTTGACTAGACAAGAACACAGGAGGTTTGACTAGACAAGAACACAGGAGGTTTGACTAGACAAGAACACAGGAGGTTTGACTAGACAAGAACACAGGAGGTTTGACTAGACAAGAACACAGAGACTAGTACATATTTGGCTACAATTGCTATTCCTTGTAGCTCTGCTTGCCAAAAGTCAATGCTCTCTACTCTCTGATTTCAAAGATACAATGCTGGTGAAGGGAATAAACTCCTTGGAAACTTGTAAATGCAGTGGCGATATAGTGCCTTCGGAAATTATTCAGACCCCTTGACTTTTTCCACATTTTGTTACGTTACAGCCTTATTCTAAAATTGATTAAATTGTTTTCTTTTCAATCTACACACAATACCCCATAATGACAAAGCCAAAACAGGTTTTTAGAATGTTTTGCTAATTTATACAAAATAAAAAAACAGAAATATCACATTTACATAAGTATTCAGACCCTTTACTCAGTACTTTGTTGAAGCACCTTTGGCAGCGATTACAGCCTCAAGTCTTCTTGGGTATGACGCTACAATCTTAGCACACCTATATTTGGGGATTTTCTCCCATTCTTCTCTGCAGATCCTCTCAAATTCTGTCAGGTTGGATGGGGAACATTGCTGCACAGCTATTTTCAGGTCTCTCCAGAGATGTTCAATCGGGTTCAAGTCCGGGCTCTGGCTGGGCCACTCAAGGACATTCAAAGACCTGTCCCGAAGCCACTCCTGCGTTGTCTTGGCTGTGTGCTTAGGGTCGTTGTCCTGTTGGAAGGTGAACCTTCAGCCCAGTCTGAGGTCCTGAGTGCTCTTCATCAAGGATCTCTCTGTACTTTGCTCCGTTCATCTTTCCCTCGATCCTGACTAGTCTCCATGCTGCTGAAAAACATCCCCACAGCATGATGCTGCCACCACCATGCTTCACCGTAGGGATGGTGCCAAGTTTCCTCCAGACGTAAAGATTGGCATTCAGGCCAAAGAGTTCAATCTTGGTTTCATCAGACCAGAGACTCTTGTTTCTCATGGTCTGAGAGTCTTTAGGTGCCTTTTGGCAAACTCCAAGTGGGCTGTCATGTGCCTTTTACTGAGGAGTGGCTTCCGTCTGGTCACTCTACCATAAAGGCCTGATTGGTGGAGTGCTGCAGAAATTGTTGTCCTTCTGGAAGGTTCTCCCATCTCCACAGAGGAACTCTAGAGCTCTGTCAGAGTGACCATCGGGTTCTTGGTCACCTCCCTGACCAAGGCCCTTCTCCCCTGATTGCTCAGTTTGGCCGGGCGGCCAGCTCTAGGAAGAGTCTAGGTGGTTCCAAACTTCTTCCATTTAAGAATGATGGAGGCCACTGTCTTCAATGTATCAGACATTTTTTGTACCCTTCCCCATATCTGTGCCTCGACACAATCCTGTCTCGGAGCTCTACGGACAATTCCTTTGACCTCATGGCTTGGATTATGCTCTGACATGCACTGTCAACTGTGGGACCTTATATAGACATGTGCGTGCCTTTCTAAATCATGTCCAATCAATTTAATTTACCACACGTGGTATCCAATTAAAAGTTGTGGAAACATCTCAAGGATTATGTGGTCCTCTGTAGCTCAGCTGGTAGAGCACGGCGCTTGTAACGCCAAGGTAGTGGGTTCGATCCCCGGGACCACCCATACACAAAAAATAAATAAATGTATGCACGCATGACTGTAAGTCGCTTTGGATAAAAGCGTCTGCTAAATGGCATATTATATATTATATATTATTATATTATCAATGGAAACAGGATGCACCTGAGCTCAATTTCGAGTCAAATAGCAAAGGGTCTGAATACTTATGTAAATAAGGTATTTCTGCAAACATTTCTAAAACCCTGTTTCCGCTTTGTCATTATGGGGTATTGTGTGTAGATTGATGAGAAAAATAAATATTTTAATCAATTTTAGAATAAGGCTGTAACGTAACAAAATGTGGAAATATTCAAGGGGTCTGAATACTTTCCGAATGCACTGTGCATATCAATTGGGTAAAACACTTTGTAAACATGATTAAAGTGACCCGTGTTCAATGTCTATGTACATAGGGCAGCAGTCTCTAAGGTGCAGGGTAGAGTACCTGGTGGTAGTCGGCTAGTGACAGTGACCAAGGTTCAGGACAGGGTACTGGCCTGAGGCCGGATAATGGTGACTGTTTAACAGTCTGATGGCCTGGAGATAGAAGCTATTTTTCAGTCTCTCTGTCCTTTCATGCACATGTACTGTCTCCACCTAATAGATGCTAGCGGGGTGAACAGGCCGTGGCTGTGGTCCTTGATGATCTTCTTGGCCTTCCTGTGACACCGGGTGCTGTAGATTACCTGGAGGGCAGGCAATGTGCCCCCGGTGATGCGTTGGGCTGATCGCACCACCCTCTGGAGAGCCCTGCGGTGGGTATTAGGATGCCATTTGGAACAAAGCCATGGTGTTTTAGTTCAGTTTGATTAACCTGAACTGAACTGGCTCCCAAACAACAACATGACCTTTGACCCAGAACCACTGGGCTGGAATGGAACCCTCCTGTTCTATGGTAGGTAGCCAACAACCTCTCCCTCAACATGATCAAGACAAAGGAGATGATTGTGGACTACAGGAAAAAGAAGAGGACCGAGCACGCCCCCATTCTCATCGACAGGGCTGTAGTGGAGCAGGTTGAGAGCTTCAAGTTCCTTGGTGTCCACATCACCAACAAACTAACATGGTCCAAGCACACCAAGACAGTCGTGAAGAGGGCATGACAAAACCTATTCCCCCTAAGGAGACTGAAAAGATTTGGCATGGGTCCTCAGATCCTCAAAAGGTTCTACAGCTGCACCATCGAGAGCATCCTGACTAGTTGCATCACTGCCTGGTATGGCAACTGCTCGGCCTCCGACCGCAAGGCACTACAGAGGGTAGTGCATACGGCCCAGGACATCACTGGGGCCAAGCTTCCTGCCATCCAGGATCTCTATACCAGGCGGTGTCAGAGGAAGGCTCTAAAAATTGTCAAAGACTCCAGCCACCCTAGTCATAGACTGTTCTCTCTGCTACCGCACAGCAAGCGGTACCGGAGCGCCAAGTCTAGGTCCAAGAGGCTTCTAAACAGCTTCTACCCCCAAGCCATAAGACTCCTGAACATCTAATCAAATGGCTACCCAGACTATTTGCATTGCCCCCCCCCCCCCTTTTACGATGCTGCTACTCTCTGTTTATTATCTACTGTATGCATAGTCACTTTAATAACTCTACCTACATGTACATATTACCTCCATTACCTTGACTAACCGCTGCCCCCACACATTGACTCGGTACCGGTACCCCCTGTATACAGCCTCGCCATTGTTATTTTTACTGCTGCTCTTTAATTATTTGTTACTTGTATTTAATAGTATTTTGTATTTTATTTTTGTGTGATATTTTTTTGGTATTCTTTCTTAAAACTGCATTGTTGGTTAAGGGCTTGTAAGTAAGCATTTCACTTTAAGGTCTACACCTGTTGTATTCGGCGCATGTGACAAATAAAATGTGATCACTGTCCAGTTCTGTGGTTCTGTTGGGCTTTCTAAGAATGTTCACTGTATTCTATAAAATGGAACAATCACTAAAGTGCAGGCTGGCATTTATTACTGAAGCTCAAAAAAGATGTTTTCCTCAGAAAGCTTTGATAGTCTCCATTCCCTTCAATGGTTCCCTTCTACCATCCTGAGTTCATTCCAAATGCAATTTATTCCCAACCATGAACACGATAAGAGGTTTCAGCTGTGTTTGCACGTGTATGTGTGTGTGGGGTACATTGAGGACAAACCCTGATTCCGGCACTATACCTCCTTTTTCTACGTTTTTCCGACAACAAACATTCTCTGATGAGTGTCCTTTCTTTCATTTGGTCCCTCCAGAGAATGCAGCGTCTCCCACCGCAGTGAACCATATGAGCAGAGTAAATACCTCTTGATGAGAAACATACTTAGGCTACATCCCAAACGGCACCCTATTCGCTATATAGTGCACTACTTTTGAGCAGAGCCCTAGTCAAAAGTAGTGCACTATATAGGGAATAGGCTGCCATTTGGGCACAATGTTTACAGCAGCAGCAGAAAGAACAGATGAAACGCTTCACATTGATGCAGCTTTCATATTTCATTTCAACAGCTCCAGAAATCACTGTGGCTGTGTCACAAATGGCACCCTATTCCCTACATAGTGCACTACTTTTGAACAGGGCATTTGGGACACACTGTACATTATCTTTAGCTGTAGCCTATAACTCAGAAATAAGAGTTTGTTTAGTTTGCAGGTTTTGGATTTCATCTGAAGACAGCCAGGGCCTAGGCCAGGGGTCCCCAACTAGATTCAGCCATGCCAGGGCCTAGACCAGGGGTCCCCAACTAGATTCAGCCATGCCAGGGCCTAGGCCAGGGGTCCCCAACTAGATTCAGCCATGCCAGGGCCTAGGCCAAGGGGTCCCCAACTAGATTCAGCCATGCCAGGGCCTAGGCCAAGGGGTCCCCAACTAGATTCAGCCATGGCACGATTTTTCCTTGAGCGGATGGTCGGGGGGCTGGAACAAAGTTACAAAGAATTTGTACACTGCAAATTGACTGCAAGAATCCCAAAGAGATATAGTATTTGACAAAAACGTATTCATTTCAAACCTTGATTACATTGGGATACGATCACATATGGCTTTCTAATTATGCGTGGGAATACTTGGGAACAGATTTCCTAAATTAAAATCACTTAGAGCTCATTTCCTGGTGATTTTACAGTCTTTATGTCCAATAATGAGAAAAAATATGTATATAATTTTTTTTTTTGCACAGAAAACTTGTTGGGGAACCCTGGCCTACGCCTTCTACCCTCCCTGACTGTTTCTTGTTGCTGTACCGTGGTAATGTGCCTCCGATGTTTGGCACTGCTCGAACCAACCGCACAACTCACTCCCAATTACCAAATGAATCTAGTCAGGGGGAAGTATGTCAGCTATGCCCTCTCCTGACAACTGATTCACAGAGCATGGCGGTTAGCTCTTCTGCCATAAATCACATTCAAAGGCAGTAATGTTCTGTCCCGCCGCAGAGCAGTTGTGCAACTCTAGTTTGTGTCAGACTCCAACCTAGTCTCAGAGCATATCGTATTATTCTGTACATAAATCCGGGACACTCCATTTAGTATGATATGTTACATTTCGTATGGTATGTATTAATTTGTGGATGTCCATCATCCATTTCGTATGATATGTTAAGAATTACAATTCTATTATACGTTACGAATTTGCAAAAAATGTACAATATGTTACGAATTTGCTAACCATAGGATATGTTACGTATTCTAGCTAGCTGGGTTGCTAGACGTTCACATTATACGCTCACTCATCCATCCTGACTAACCACCCTACTTTTGTTTTTGCCTTAAGTAACCATCTGTCTTATGTAACCATCTGTAACATATCATACTAATATCAGTGTTCCAGATTTACATTTACTATATTACATCTAGTTTATGAGACCAGGCTGCAGACTCAGAAAGAGGATGAATGACAGAAGACTTAACATAGTACCACAGTATTGGTAACACAGTACTTAACATAGTACCACAGTATTGGTAGCACAGTACTTTACATAGTACCACAGTATTGGTGTATCAGTACTTCTTTACTTACTAAAAAGGTAGGAGGTTATATACTTCATAGTAAGTCAGTTACTTACATCTGGACCAGGAGTTTTTCTTGACCATGAGACCTGGCCAGGATAACTCTGGGCCCTCGTTACTGTAGGAGTTAAACTAGTTAACTGTGCTGTAATGTGACGGATAAGCAGACAGACTGAGGAGCAGTGGACTGGGAATGATGGATCAGAGGATAGCAAGACGCTGGCCCGTTTTACCACATAACTCCTGTTTCCCCACACTGGCCGACCATTTTGAGACTGGTCATTTAGTAGGCTACTTTATCATACTGATACTTCCCTTCATATTATTCTGGATCACACCTTCTAAATAAGTGTGATCTGAATAGCATAAAAATTCATCTGATGATGTAGCGAGTGTGGGTGGTTTCTGTCAAAGTCTGTGTCTGCGTCAATGTCTGGTCCATTAGGTTGGAGTTGAGCGCAGAGCAGAACAGACGACAGTATGAATAACTATGAGTG
This sequence comes from Coregonus lavaretus, assembly GCF_964263955.1. Taxonomy (NCBI): domain Eukaryota; kingdom Metazoa; phylum Chordata; class Actinopteri; order Salmoniformes; family Salmonidae; genus Coregonus; species Coregonus lavaretus. The sequence goes on from NC_140004.1 coordinate 42,362,966, forward strand.
CTTAACCTCAGTGGACCTGCCACACCAAGTAACGGAGGAGAGAATACACTCTGACTCATAGCATGTATAATAAGAGAGGGAGAGAGAAGAGCAGATGAACCCAACCCCACCACACACACAGACACAAAGACACACAAACACACTCACACACAGACACAGACACACAGACACACTCACACACAGACACACACAGACACACAGACACACTCACACACAGACACACAGACACACGGACACAGACACACACACACAGACACACACACCGAGAGCTATAGAAAGAGAGAGAACGAGAGAGAGAGAGAGAGAGAAAGAGAGAGAGAGAGAGAAAGAGAGAGAGAAAGAGAGAGAGAGAGAGAGAGACAGCGAGAGAGAAAGAGCGAGAGAGAGAGAGAGAGAGAAAGAAAGAGAGCAAAAGAGAGATAGCGAGAGAGAGAGAGAGAGAGAGAGAGAGAGAGAGAGAGAGAGAGAGAGAGAGAGAGAGAAAGAGCGAGACAGCGAGACAGCGAGAGAGAAAGAGCGAGAGCGAGAGCGAGAGCGAGAGAGAGAGAGCGAGAGCGAGAGCGAGAGAGAGAGAGAGAGAGAGAGAGAGAGAGAGAGAGAGAGCTCCAGACGTTAGACGGTAACAGTAGTTGCCTCCCAGGCCTGTGTGTGTGTATTTGTGTGCGCATGCTAACCACAACCAGATACCATAGGGAGCTACGCCTGGGAACCCCCACCTCTCTTCTATCGTGTTCAAACCACAACTACTGTAGGGAAATTTCCCCAGTGACTTTACAAAGTAGTCAGCTCACGTAATGGATATCATAAAATAACAAGTAATACTGATTGAGACAAGTCGTGGGCTACTGAGTAATGTAGTCAATCAATCATTGCAGTGAACATGTTATAAGTATACACCTAAATGTTGGGGAATAATAAGGTTTGGTATTTCAAATCAAAAGAGTTTATGAAATGTTGAGCAGTCTGATCTGGCTAAAATGTGCAGAAGGTTTTTTCTGAAGAAGAATTCACAGTGGATGAAAAATGTGGATTGTAGTTTTGATACCGGAATGTTCCATAGAAGGTATTCTGGGCATTCTAGCTAATATTCTAGAAACAACCTTAGGAGTCCACTGTACACAGAACACGTAGAACAAAAGGACTAGCTAGAATGAAGAGTTCTTCGGCTGTCCTTGTAGGTAGAAGAACCCTTTTTTGGTTCCAGGTAGAACCCTTTCCTCACCCAACGAATAAGAAGAAGCCTTTTCTGAACCCTTGGTTCTAAGAGTGTAGCTAACACAACCCAGAGGTAATGTTTAGTAAACTATTAGTCTGAAGGAGATGAGCTACTGTGAGTTTAATCTACACAGTGAGCCAGACACTATCAAGTCTGGACTGGCACTCAGTCCCAGATACAGTCTCATCAGCACATCTCTGCTAAGCTGTGTGTGAGACTGCGCACACTTCACACACACATGCACATATGCATGCATGCACACACACGCATGACACACACACATTCGCGTGCACGTATACATGCACACGCACGCGCACACACACAGTATCTGCCAGTGCCAAAAACCCTTAGATGAAACTCCAAGTTTATACGACTTGTGCATCTTATGAATACCACTTTGCATGGCTACAGAGAGAGAGGGGGAAAACACAAACCTAACCAAGCATCTACAGTACTCTAAATCTATTGTTTGAAGTTTCATTTTCTTCTGTGATGTGACTATGTGGCATAGCGAGGTTAGTTAAGAAGACCATTAGGGTTAATGGTTGGGGCGGATTCAAGCCCTTCATCTCCAGCAGCAGGAACAAAGTCCTGCCAGATTTGGGGGATTCTGGGACTTCTGAGACTATTCTGAGGTGGATTTGAGGGGGGGAGTTCCCCAAGAGAGGAGAGGAGGCAGGTGTGTCATGAAGCATGGATCAAGGGAGATACTAGTCTGACTAAAGCCTAATACAGGTGTTGTATCTCTGTGTACTAATATAGTGTATATGCTTTAGTATGAAAGTATTTTAAATCACATACATGCGCGATTGGTTTTAAACGCAAATCGATGCTTCGTCAGCTGTTTCAATCAACCAATGGTATTTAGTATTTATTAGGATTCCCATTAGCCCCTGCAAAAGCAGCAGCTACTCTTCCTGGGGTCCACATGAAACATTACATAATACATAGTACAGAACATTATTAGTCAAGGACTGAAATACATACAGTGCATTCGGAAAGTATACACACCCCATTAATTTTTTAAAGTTCTGTTACATTACAGCCTTATTCTAAAATTGATTATTTTGCTCAGTACATTGTTTTCACTGAGGAAATGTACGCCTCTGCTGTTAATGACCATGCAGAGGATTTTCCCAAGGTTGCTGTCGATGCATATCCCACGGTAGTTATTGGGGTCAAATCTCTCTCCACTTTCGTGGATTGGGGTGATCAGTCCTTGCTTCCAAATATTGGGGAAGATGCCAGAGCTGAGGATGATGTTAAAGAGAATAAGTATAGCCAATTGGAATTTGTGGTCTGTATATTTTATTATTTCATTTAGGATACCATCAACACCACAGGCCTTTTTGGGATGGAGGGTTTGTATTTTGTCCTGTAGATCATTCAATCTACAGCGCATTTGGAAAGTATTCAGACCCCTTCCCCTTTTCCACATTTTGTTACTTTACAGCCTAATTCTAAAATTGATTTTTTTTTTTAATTCCTCATCAATTTACACACAATACCCCATAATGACAAAGTGAAAACAGGTTTTTAGAAATTGTTGCAAATGTATTAAAAATAAAAAACAGAAATACCTTTTTACATAAGTATTCAGACCCTTTGCTATGAGACTCAAAATTGAGCTCAGGTGCATCCTGTTTCCATTGATCATCCTTGAGATGTTTCTACAACTTGATTGGAGTCCACCTGTGGTAAATTCAATTGATTGGACATGATTTGGAAAGGCACACACCTGTCGATATAAGGTCCCACAGTTGACAGTGCATGTCAGAGCAAAAACCAAGCCATGAGGTCGAAGGAATTGTCCGTAGAGCTCCGAGACAGGATTGTGTCGAGGCACAGATATGGGGAAGGGTACCAAAAAATGTCAGCAGCATTGAAGGTCCCCAAGAACACAGTGGCCTCCATCATTCTTAAATGGAAGAAGTTTGGAACCACCAAGACTCTTGCTAGAGCTGACCGACCGGCCAAACTTAGCAATCGAGGGAGAAGGGCCTTGGTCAGGGAGGTGACCAAGAACCCGATGGTCACTCTGACAGAGCTCCAGAGTTCCTCTGTGGGAATGGGAGAACCTTCCAGAAGAACAACCATCTCTGCAGCACTCCACCAATCAGGCTTTTATGGTAGAGTGGCCAGACAGAAGCCACTCCTCAGTAAAAGGCACATGACAGCCCGCTTGGTTTGCCAAATGGCACCTAAAGGACTCACAGACCATGAGAAACAAGATTCTCTGGTCTGATGAAACCAAGATTGAACTCTTTGGCCTGAATCGCAAGCATCATTTCTGGAGGATACCTGGCACAGTCCCTACGGTGAAGCATGGTGGAGGCAGCATCAAGCTGTGGGGATGTTTTTCAGCAGCAGGTACTGGGAGACTAGACAGGATCGAGGGAAAGATGAACGAAGCAAAGTACAGAGAGATCCTTGATGAAAACCTGTTCCAGAGCGCTCAGGACCTCTGACTGGGGCGAAGGTTCACCTTCCAACAGGACAACGACCCTAAGCACACAGCCAAGACAACACAGGAGTGGCTTCGGGACAAGTCTCTGAATGTCCTTGAGTGGCCCAGCCAAAGCCCGGACTTGAACCCGATCGAACATCTTTGGAGAGACCTGAAAAAAGCTATGCAGCGATGCTCCCCATCCAACCTGATAGAGCTTGAGAGGAGCTGCAGAGAAGAATGGGAGAAACTCCCCAAATACAGGTGTGCCACGCTTGTAGCGTCACATCCAAGAAGACTCAAAGCTGTAATCGCTGCCAAAGGTGCTTCAACAAAGTACTGAGTAAAGGGTCTGAATCCTTATGTAAATGTGATATTTCAGTTTTTTATTTTCAGTAAATTTTCAAAAATATCTAAAACCAGTTTTTGCTTTGTCATTATGGGGTATTGTGTGTAGATTGATGAGGGGGGGGGGGGGATTAATCCATTTTAGAATAAGGCTGTAACATAACAAAATGTGGAAAAAGTCAAGGGGTCTGAATAATTTCCGATTGCACTGTACATTTAAAACGTCACACATAGCCTACATATCAGTACATACACACAATATCTAGGTCTAATGCATAGTAGAGGGCAAATTACAGTACAAGATATATGAAATGACTGTCTCTTCACAGTCCCCTTTTTACTGTAAGGTGTTCTTTGTCTGTTTTGTTTTATTGCTTTTATTGCTACAGTAGTTTGAGTTACCTGGGGTGGAAGAGAGTTCCATGTGGTCATGGCTCTATTCAATACTGTGTGTTTTTCCAGCCTCTGTTCTGTTAAGTGTCTCAGTTATTTTACTGTTGCAACTGACGTGTATACTGTGGAGTTCTCAGCGTACATAGCCACACAGGCTTTATTCAAGGTCAGTGGAAGGTAATTTGTAAAAACAGAAAACAATAATAGCCCTAGCCGGCTGCCCTGCGGTACACCACACTCAACTGAATTTGCATGAGACAGGCTTCCATTAACGAAAACCCTCTGTGTTCTATTAGATAGGTAACTCTCAATCCATAATAAGGTAAAGGATGCAAATCCATAACAAGTTTTTTCAGCCATAGGTTATGATCAATGACATCAGAAGCTGCACTGAAGTCTAACAAAACAGCTCCCACAATCTTCTTACTATCAATTTCTTTCAGGCAATCATCAGTCATTTGTATTCAGTGCCAAGCATGTTGAGTACCCTTCCCTATAAGCCTGCTGAAAGTCTGTTGTTAGTTTGTTTTCTGTAAAATAACTTTGTATTTGATCAAACACCATTTTTCCCAAAAGATTGTTAAGCACTTGTAACAGGCTGATTGGTCAGCTGTTTGCACCATTAAAGGGTGCTCTGCTATTCTTGGGTAGCTGAATGACCTTTGCCTACATCCATGTCTGAGGGCACACACCATCTTCTAGGCTTAAATTTAAGATGTGGCAAACAGGAGTCACAATATATACCGTTACCAACCTCAGCAATTTACCATCCAGGTTGTCGGTACCTTATTTATAGATAGTAACAATTGTTTCACCTCTTCCACACCCACTTTGTGGAACTCCAAAACTACAGTGCTAGTCTTTCATTATTTGGTCCATTATGCATGAATATGAAGGCTCAGCATTTGTTGTTTGCATGTCATACCTAAGTTTGCTAATCTTGTCAACAAGAAATGTATTAAAGTGGTTGGCAATATCAAAGGGTTTTGTTATGAACATCTACCTCAATAAAGGCGGCAGGTAGCTTAGTGGGTAAGAGCGTTGTGCCAGTAACCGAAAGGTCGCTGGTTCTAATCCCCGAGCCGACTAGGTGAAAAATCTGTCGATGTGCCCTTAAGCAAGGCACTTAACCCTAATTGCTCCTGTAAGTCGCTCTGGATAAGAGCGTCTGCTAAATGACTAAAATGTAAATGTAAGGATGGAGCTGAGTAAGCTTTTTTGCCTAGAGTTTCATTTAAAGTACTCCAGTGCTTTTTACTATTGTTCTTTATATAATTTATCCTTGTTCCATAGAATAGTTTCTTCTTTTTTGTTTAGTTCAGTTACGTGATATCTTAATTTACTGTATGTTTGCCAGTCTGCTGTGTTGTCAGACTTGTTTGCTATCCCCTTTGCCTCATCCCTCTCAGCCATACAGTGTTTTAATTCATCGTCTATCCATGGGGATCTGGCAGCTCTAACAGTCAGTTTCTTGATGGGCCATGCCTATCAGTAACCGGAAGAAGCAGGTGTTGGCCATGTGGACCGCGGTTTCCACAGTTTAATTAACGTTATCTTAGCTATCAAGATATAAAAAAAAAACTGTAGTGTTCCCTGAAATGCTAAAGCAAAGATCATACTGTAGAACATTTCATTTCAGGGATGACGTACAGCACATTTATTCGGAGGAAATCAAGGATCAAAGCATCCCTCTAAGAGTATCTCTGAAAAACCATCAACTTGAAAACTGCGAACCTAAGCATTCAATATAAAAGTAGCGTTCAAAAGTGCAACCTGTCGAGCTTCAGTGAAATGCAACAGTTGAGGGCGATTGCCAAAAAAATAAGGTTTGTTTGTCTTGGCTGGGTGGCAAAACACAGAGCAGAGAGATCAGGCAGAGACACACACACACACACACACACACACACACACACACAGCACAGATCCTCACAAAGCTACTCACATGAAAAAATACTATAGTATACTATGGTATAAATACTATAGTATTCACTGTAAGTAAAGTCCGCAAAAACACTACAGTGAATACTGTAGTATTTACTGTAGTGTTGCAGACATGACTGTAGTATAAAGTAGTATTTACAGTTTACTATAGTATAAATACTGTAGTAAAAAAACTGTATTAATTATACTGTACTGTATACTATTTACTGTAGTGTTTTTGCAGACTGTAGTATACTGTATTATTTACTGTAGTGTTTTTGCGGACTGTAGTATAATGTAGTATTTACTGTAGTGTTTTTGCGGACGTTACTGTAGTATTTACTATAGCGTTGTAGTTTTATTATCTTTGGCATAGCAGCGTGGGCTTTCTCTTTGAGGAAACCTTTTGGACACAATGCTCAAAGAGCACATTTTCCATAACCTGTAGGTAGGTAGGACTGAGGTCTGAACAGATAGTTCAGATCTTCTGCTCTTTTCTATAACCTGTAGGGAACACAATATATGGTATATACTTAGCATGTCGGTTTCTCACTTATGTGTGACACAAATGTGGGTATGGGGGAGGGGTATGGGAAGGGTATATGCAAATGAATAATAATAATAATATGCCATTTAGCAGACGCTTTTATCCAAAGCGACTTACAGTCATACGTGCATACATTTTTGTGTATGGGTGGTCCCGGGGATCGAACCCACTACCTTGGCGTTACAAGCGCCGTGCTCTACCAGCTGAGCTACAGTAGTATATCCTACTGTAGTGTTTTTGTGGATATTACTGTACTATTTACTATAGTATTTTTGCGGTTAGTAGTATACTGTAGTATTTACTATAGTATTCTACAGTATACTACAAAATTCTATAGTAAGTACTGTAGCATTCTATAGTAAAATGTAGTATTTTTTCATGTGTGTAGCATTGCAACAGATGGAGGATCTAGAGGGAATCTGATAGGATTTAATTGAATTAAGTTGCCACGGTTGCATGTTGACTTCACGCTCGGTTAGCAGTCAGATATGGGGACCAAAGAGCAGTGTTGCAGGTCATTGGGGGGACAGGGTTGTGTCCTGAAGCTGCGTGTGTGTGTGTGGACTTGTTTAACTATACTTGTGGGGACCAGAAGTCTCCACAAGAATAGTAAACTAACAAAAGTGTTGACATTTTGTTAGTCCCCACAAGGTCAAATGCTATTTCTAGGGGGCTTAGGGTTAAGGTTAGAATCAGTGTTACAATTAGGTTTAGGGTTAGGGTTAGTTTTAGGGTTAGGAGCTAGGGTTAGTTTTAGGGTTAGGAGCTAGGGTTACGTTTAGGGTTAGGTTTAGGGGTTAAGTTTACTGTTAGGGTTTAAGGTAAGGGTAAGGGTTTACAAACAACAAACAACTGGGATAAACAAAATGATTATGTGAGGAGAGGAGGGGAGCTGGGGAGATGGTTATGATCTTTGTATACTGTGAGGAGAGGAGGGGAGCTGGGGAGATGGTTATGATCTTTGTATACTGTGAGGAGAGGAGGGGAGATGGTTATGATCTTTGTATACTGTGAGGAGAGGGGGGGAGCTGGGGAGATGGTTATGATCTTTGTATACTGTGAGGAGAGGAGGGGAGCTGGTTATGATCTTTGTATACTGTGAGGAGAGGAGGGGAGCTGGGGAGATGATTATGATCTTTGTATACTGTGAGGAGAGGAGGGGAGCTGGTTATGATCTTTGCATACTGTGAGGAGGACGAGAGCCGCTGGGGAGGTCGTTATGTTTATGTCATTTCTCCAGTGGAATAATAAAGCTTTGTGATTTTTAAAATGAAAGAAAGGCAAAATGTTTGTCACCATTTCATGCAGAAACATTTTAGGACATTCTACAGTTCTGTGAAGGTTATCACCACTGAAGTGATTTCCCTCTTATCAGAAAGTGTTCTCAGAATATTCCTCCAAACAGGATATATGGCTTGGGCTAACAATGCTCTGACTAAAATATTTAATTCCACTACCTCTCTCTCTCCGAGGCCCCTGCACACCCTGTTTTGCATTTGAATCATCTAAAATCAGGGGAATCACTTACCTCCACCCAGTTTCTCTCTCGTGTTTATTTAAACACAAAGTTTCCAAGTAGTCTGCAATGAATTTATATTTGGGTAAGGCGGGCGAACGTCTCACTACCCTGGCTTCGTGCCCTTCCGCAGGCTTACCACGGAGGATAGTGCCCCGTTTCCATAGCGCTAGCTGATTGATTCAGTCTTTAATGGCTTCCTCTGTTGGGCAGACTGGAGGGATGCATCCCAAATGACACCCTATCCCTATATAGTGCACTACTTTTGACCAAAGTCAAAAGTAGTACACTACATAGAGAATAGGGTGTCATTTGGGACTTAAGACAAGGACTAGCATAACATCTGTAAGGGCGGACCGGGCGGGCACACAGGCAGGGCCTGCTCTCTCTCTCTCTGTTACCCTCATCTGTGGTGCAGTTAAAGAGCGGTATCAGCCTGTTCTGTGGCCTGGGAAGATGACGTGCTCCATTATTAAAACAACTGAGTCAAAATGAAAAATGAGAGTCGGCCCTATACTTTGCTACTGGTGTGTAGATTAGGGTTAGGGTCCCTCAGAGGGGAATAGGGTTCAGCATCTGATGTTAGGGGTAAGGATCGGTGGGTAGCCATGCTGTTTTCTCTGTGATAAAGTCACACAGAGAGTGTTAATGTCAAGTGTAGTTAAGTGTTAATGTGTGTTTTGGGTGTTTTTGTATCTCAAACAAATGTAAGAACAAGCCTATAAAGACCAGTAGTCCATTTATACTACAGAGTAGATGTAGCCTGGTCCCTGATCTATTTGAGATGTAATACCAACTCCTATGGTCATTGATTGACATTGTTTGGTGTGACAAGGAGTTGGCAAGACAGCACAAACAGATCTGGAACCAGGCTAGAGTAGCTGAGGTTATATTAGAAGAGGATCTCATTGATGAAGCAGCCTATTGTAGGCTACTGGAACCTACTGTATAGGCTACTGGAACCTACTGGAACCTACTGTATAGGCTATTGGAACCTACTGTATAGGCTACTGGAACCTACTGTAACCTACTGCATTCTACTGTAGTCTACTGTAACCTACCTCATCAAGAGAAGCCAAGAACAATGTGCACCTGCAAAGCTGCAACACCAGACTTGAAACAAAAAGCTAACTAAAAACAGAAGCTTTGGCCAAAACCACTACACAGGGCCTCTTCCCTAATCCCTCCGTTTAAAGGAGGATAAAACAGGAGATTTAAAGCAGGGGAAAACTCCCAGTGAGAGAAACAGGCTTGGACAGAGCAGAAAGCATTTATTTGCGTTTGAATTTGATTTGGCTAATTAAGAGGAGTGGGATGTAAGACATGCGTAAACACTCTGCTTCGGAAAAGAACAGGCCCCCACTGAGATGAAACACGCGGGCACACACACGCACGTACACATATTTTACATTTACATTTTAGTCATTTAGCAGACGCTCTTATTCAGAGCGACTTACAGTTAGTGAGTGCATACATTATTTATTTTTCATACTGGCCCCCCGTGGGAATCGAACCCACAACCCTGGCGTTGCAAACGCCATGCTCTACCAACTGAGCTACACATACACACGTTCGTTCGCTCACACACACACACACAATTAATCAGCATTTGACTCTCTAAACAGTACAGGCCTTAGCGATCTGCTCCATTTCCTTCCTTGTAAGCAGCGATTGACACATGAAAGCAGTGACATTTCACAGTCAGCTAATCTCAGTTATACATGTACAGTTGAAGTCGGAAGTTTACATACACTTAGGTTGGAGTCATTAAAACTCGTTTTTCAACCAATCCACACATTTCTTGTTAACAAACTATAGTTTTGGCAAGTTGAATAGGACATCTACTTTGTGCATGACAAGTAATTTTTCCAAAAATTGTTTACAGACAGATTATTTAATTTATAATTCACTGTATCACAATTCCAGTGGGTCAGAAGTTTACATACACTAAGTTGACTGTGCCTTTAAACCGTTTGGAAAATTCCAGAAAATGATGTCATGGCTTTAGAAGCTTCTGATAGGCTAATTGACATAATTTGAGTCAATTGGAGGTGTACCTGTGGATGTATCTCAAGGCCTACCTTCAAACTCAGTGCCTCTTTGCTTGACATCATGGGAAAATCAAAAGAAATCAGTCAAGACCTCAGAAAAAAAATTCTAGACCTCCACAAGTCTGGTTCATCGTTGGGAGCAATTTCCAAAACGCCTGAAGGTACCACGTTCATCTGTACAAACAATAGTACGCAAGTATAAACACCATGGGACCACGCAGCCGTCATACCGCTCAGGAAGGAGACGCGTTCTGTCTCCTAGAGATCAACGTACTTTGGTGCGAAAAGTGCAAATCAATCCCAGAACCACAGCAAAGACCTTGTGAAGATGCTGGAGGAAAAAGGTACAAAAGTATCTATATCCACAGTAAAACGAGTCATATATCGACATAACTTGAAAGGCCGCACAGCAAGGAAGAAGCCACTGCTCCAAAACCGCATTAAAAAAGCCAGACTACGGTTTGCAACTGCACATGGGGACAAAGATCATACTTTTTTGAGAAATGTCCTCTGGTCTGATGAAACAAAAATAGAACTGTTTGGCCATAATGACCATCGTTATGTTTGGAGGAAAAAGGGGGTTTCTTGCAAGCCGAAGAACACCATCCCAACCTGAAGCACGGGGGTGGCAGCATCATGCTGTGGGGGTGCTTTGCTGCAGGAGGGACTGGTGCACTTCACAAAATAGATGGCATCATGAGGAAGGAAAATTATGTGGATATATTGAAGCAACATCTCAAGACATCAGTCAGGAAGTTAAAGCTTGGTCGCAATTGGGTCTTCCAAATTGACAACGACCCCAAACATACTTCCAAAGTTGTGGCAAAATGGCTTAATGACAACAAAGTCAAGGTAATGGAGTGGCCATCACAAAGCCCTGACCTCAATCCTATAGAAAATGTGTGGGCAGAACTGAAAAAGCGTGTGCGAGCAAGGAGGCCTAAAAAGCTGACTCAATTACACCAGCTCTGTCAGGAGGAATGGGCCAAAATTCACCCAACTTATTGTGGGAAGCTTGTGGAAGGCTACCCGAAACGTTTGACCCAAGTTAAACAATTTAAAGGCAATGCTAACAAATACAAATTGAGTGTATGTAAACTTCTGACCCACTGGGAATGTGATGAAATAAATAAAATCTGAAATAAATAAATTTTCTCTACTATTATTCTGACATTTCACATTCTTAAAATAAAGTGGTGATCCTAACTGACCTAAGAAAGGGTATTTTTACTAGGATTAAATGTCAGGAATTGTGAAAAACTGAGTTTAAACGTATTTGGCTAAGGTGAATGTAAACTTCCGACTTCAACTGTATATACACAGAGAAAGACAGACCTCCAATGTAGGAGACCTGTAGAGCTGAGCTGATACTCACTGGGCTTGTTGTTGGTGTCTTAGGAGCTGTAAGTGTGTGTGTGTGAGGTTGTTCTTTTTCTTTGTTGGTGTCAGGGCAGGGGCTGTGTGTGTCTATGTCTCTCTCGGTCCCCTGAGACCAAAGAGTCCTGTACCCATTCCCCAACAACCAGCCTCTGTCTATAGGGTCTCTGTAGTTCCTCTGGTCCTGTTAATGGATCACAGCTGGTAGCCATGAACCAACCACAGCTCGCCGGGCTGCCCACCGCACAACATCAAAGACCTAAAGTCCACCAGGGACAGGTTATTTCAATTAGCCTCCCCCTAACACATACATACACACACGAATTCAAAATGGATTACATAGATTTTTTTATCTCTCACCAATCTACACACAATACTCCATAATGACATAGTGAAAACATGTTTTTAGAAATCTTTCAAAATGTATTGAAAATGAAATACATAAATATCGAATGTACTTATGTATTCACACCCCTTTGACACTCTAAATTGAGCTCAGGTGCATCCAATTTCCTTTGATCATCCTTGAGATGTTACTACAACTTGTGGCCCATTCAATTATTTGGACATGATTTAGAAAGAAACACACCCGTCTATACAAAGTCCCACAGTTGATAGTGCATGTCAGAGCAGAAACTATACCATAAAGTCAAAGGAACTGTCTGTAAATCTCAGAGATATAATTGTGATGCGGCATATATCTGGGCAAGGGTATAAAACAATTTCTAGAGTGTTGATAGTTTCCAAGAGCACAGTGGTCTCCATCACTGGGAAATTTGAAAAATATGGAACTACCCAGACTCTGCCTAGAGCTGGCCGTCTGACCAAACTGAGCAACCAGGCAAGAAGGACCTTGGTCAGGGAGGTGACCAAGAACCAAATGACCACTCTGACAGAACTAGAGTTCCTTTGCTGAGATGGGAGAACCTGTCAGAAGGACAACAGTCTCTAGAGCACTTCACCAATCTGGGCTTTATGGGAGAGTGGCCAGATGGAAGCCACTCCTGAGAAAAAGGCACGTGAAAGACTGATGAGACCAATTGAATTATTTGGCCTGAATGCAAAGCGCTATGTCTGGTGGTGGCAGCATCATGCTACGGGGATGATATTCAGAGGCAGGGACTGGGAGACTGGTAAGGATAGAGGGAACAATGAATGGAGCCAAATACAGGCAAATAAGAACCTGCTTCAGAATGCAAACGACATTAGACTGAGGCGAAGATTTACGTTCCAACAGGACAATGACCCCAAGCATACAGCTAAATCAATGCTGGCATGGCTTCAGAACAAGAATGTGAAAGTCCTTGAGTGGCCCAGCCAAATCCCAGACTTAAATCCCATTGAAAATCTGTGGAAAGACTTGAAGATTGTTGTTCACCGTCACTCCACATCTAACTTAAAAGAGCTTGAGAAAATCTGCAAGGAAGAATGGGAGAAGATCCCCAAATCCAGATGTGCAAAGCTGATAGAGACATACCCAAGACAATTCAAAGCTGTAATCGCTGTCAAAGGTGCTTCTACAAAGTATTGACTCAGGGGTGTGAATACTTATGTAAATGAGATATTTCTCTATTTCATTTTCAATACATTTGCAAAAACTACTAAAAACATGTTTTCACTTTGTCATTATTGGGTATTGTGTGTAGATGGGTGAGAAAAAAAAGTATATTTAATTTTGAATTGAGGTGGTAACACAACAAAATGTGGAATAAGTCAAGGGGTATGAATACCTTCTGAAGGTACTGTATCTTAGTGAGAGATGAGTGGTGTGGGACGACTGGGGTCCCTCCGTTTCCTCTTACCTTCCGGGTCTTGTTTTGGAGAAGGAAAAGTTAATCGGGTTCAAAGTCATAAAGGGGACACAGTTGGGTGGGGTTGTTGTTTTGGACAGCACAGTGACAGACACACACTAACCTGGAGCACAGTGACATAGACACACATAACCTGTAACACAGTGACATAGACACAAACTAACCTGTAGCACAGTGACATAGACACAAACTAACCTGTAGCACAGTGACATAGACACACACTAACCTGTAACACAGTGACATAGACACAAACTAACCTGTAGCACAGTGACATAAACACACATAACCTGTAGCACAGTGACATAGACACAAACTAACCTGTAGCACAGTGACATAGAGACACACTAACCTGTAGCACAGTGACATAGAGACACACTAACCTGGAGCACAGTGACATAGACACACACTAACCTGTAGCACAGTGACATAGAGACACACTAACCTGTAGCACAGTATCATAGACACACTAACCTATAGCACAGTGACATAGAGACACACTAACCTGTAGCACAGTATCATAGACACACTAACCTGTAGCACAGTGACATAGAGACACACTAACCTGTAGCACAGTGACATAGAGACACACTAACCTGTAGCACAGTGACATAGAGACACACTAACCTGTAGCACAGTTACATAGAGACACACTAACCTGTAGCACAGTGACATAGAGACACACTAACCTGGAGCACAGTGACATAGAGACACACTAACCTGGAGCACAGTGACATAGACACACACTAACCTGTAGCACAGTGACATAGATACACACTAACCTGTAGCACAGTGACATAGACACACACTAACCTGTAGCACAGTGACATAGAGACACACTAACCTGTAGCACAGTGACATAGACACACACTAACCTGTAGCACAGTGACATAGACACACTAACCTGTAGCACAGTGACATAGAGACACACTAACCTGTAGCACAGTGTCATAGACACACACTAACCTGTAGCACAGTGACATAGACACACACTAACCTGTAGCACAGTGACATAGAGACACACTAACCTGTAGCACAGTGACATAGAGACACACTAACCTGGAGCACAGTGACATAGAGACACACTAACCTGGAGCACAGTGACATAGAGACACACTAACCTGGAGCACAGTGACATAGATACACACTAACCTGTAGCACAGTGACATAGACACACTAACCTGTAGCACAGTGACAGAGACACACTAACCTGTAGCACAGTGACATAGACACACACTAACCTGTAGCACAGTGTCATAGACACACACTAACCTGTAGCACAGTGTCATAGACACACACTAACCTGTAGCACAGTGACATAGAGACACACTAACCTGTAGCAGTGTCATAGACACACACTAACCTGTAGCACAGTATCATAGACACAAACTAACCTGTAGCACAGTGACATAGAGACACACTAACCTGTAGCACAGTGACATAGAGACACACTAACCTGTAGCACAGTGACATAGAGACACACTAACCTGTAACACAGTGACATAGACACACTAACCTGTAGCACAGTGACATAGAGACACACTAACCTGTAGCACAGTGACATAGATACACACTAACCTGTAGCACAGTATCATAGACACACTAACCTGTAGCACAGTGACATAGAGACACACTAACCTGTAGCACAGTATCATAGACACACTAACCTGGAGCACAGTGACATAGAGACACACTAACCTGGAGCACAGTGACAGAGACACACATTAACCTGTAGCACAGTGACATAGATACACACTAACCTGTAGCACAGTGACATAGACACACACTAACCTGTAGCACAGTGACATAGACACACACTAAATTGTAGCACAGTGACATAGACACACTAACCTGTAGCACAGTGACATAGAGACACACTAACCTGTAGCACAGTGACATAGAGACACACTAACCTGTAGCACAGTGACATAGAGACACACTAACCTGGAGCACAGTGACATAGACACAAACTAACCTGTAGCACAGTGACATAGACACAAACTAACCTGTAGCACAGTGACATAGAGACACACTAACCTGTAGCACAGTGACATAGAGACACACTAACCTGGAGCACAGTGACATAGAGACACACTAACCTGGAGCACAGTGACATAGACACACACTAACCTGTAGCACAGTGACATAGACACACACTAACCTGTAGCACAGTGACATAGACACACACTAACCTGTAGCACAGTGACATAGACACACACTAACCTGTAGCACAGTGACAGACACACTAACCTGTAGCACAGTGTCATAGACACACACTAACCTGTAGCACAGTGACATAGAGACACACTAACCTGTAGCACAGTGACATAGAGACACACTAACCTGTAGCACAGTGACATAGACACACACTAACCTGGAGCACAGTGACATAGAGACACACTAACCTGTAGCACAGTGACATAGACACACACTAACCTGTAGCACAGTGACATAGACACACACTAACCTGTAGCACAGTGACATAGACACACTAACCTGTAGCACAGTGACATAGACACACATAACCTGTAGCACAGTGACATAGACACACACTAACCTGTAGCACAGTGACATAGAGACACACTAACCTGTAGCACAGTGACATAGAGACACACTAACCTGGAGCACAGTGACATAGAGACACACTAACCTGGAGCACAGTGACATAGAGACACACTAACCTGGAGCACAGTGACATAGAGACACACTAACCTGGAGCACAGTGACATAGAGACAAACTAACCTGGAGCACAGTGACATAGACACACACTAACCTGTAGCACAGTGACATAGACACACACTAACCTGTAGCACAGTGACATAGACACACTAACCTGGAGCACAGTGACATAGACACACACTAACCTGTAGCACAGTGACATAGAGACACACTAACCTGTAGCACAGTGACATAGACACACTAACCTGTAGCACAGTGACATAGAGACACACTAACCTGGAGCACAGTGACATAGAGACACACTAACCTGGAGCACAGTGACCATTAGCTGGACGCAACAGAACACAAAAACACCCATTATTTTGCAGTAATGCATTGCCACAGCCATAGACAACATTTTCAAAATAACAGAGGAAAAACAATTGACAGCCATTCTTTCACAATTGTATTTATTTTTCTTCATTGAATTACGATCAAAAAATTATTCCACCACAGTATCTATTCTTTATTCAATACTGGTACTTCATTTGAAGATAGAAAAAGCATAAGCTTTGCTTCAGTGCAATTGGCAGCCATTTGGTAGCCATTTGGTGACATGTTATTTCGAATGATTTTTGCTCAACCATTGAATGGAATGAACAAAAGGCAGTGAGCCCACACATGAGCTACATAACTTGTCAAAGTCATTCAACCTTAAAACGATCACGAGATTGACACACCTACGAGAGTATACGTCTGGGACCATTCTAAGTTAATAGGAAAATGGAGTGTTAACATACAGTAGATGGGATCTCAAAGTATTCACATAATATTGTTTCCGGCAAAGGAAATATAACATTTAGTCCTAGAAAATGTAGAGACCGTGAACAAACCAAGCAGGTCTGCTCTGTAAGCCTTAATTTACAGACCGTTATTTAAAGTAATCTGCAGTGCAATGTACACATGTATTACACAATGAGGACAACGCATCATCCCTGATCCACAAAAATTCAACATTGTGTAAAAAACATAATTTGCTACTACATTAGCGCACATCGAGGCCAGCTTAAGGGTGATGCAGTAGTAGGTTCATTTAAAATCACCTGGACAGGGAGAGTTACACTAGAGGACATCAACTATGTTCATATATCACCTTTCCATCCAGTTTCTCTTGTCTTTCTCTGAAATAAAGCAGAAAAAAAAAAATCTGAATCACCTTTACTCTCCACAAGGTAATGCCAGCAATACACAATATATAAAGAGAAGAGATAAATTGGTCAATATAAAGGTAGGAAGCAATACTGGAAGGTTCCGTCCAGTCAGTAGCCTGTTATACACAGACAGAGACACACATAACCCCACCGACCCATCTCCGACCCCCTGGGTGGTTTCTGACAGAGGGCCCTTGTCCTTCTTTGATGTGTCCTGCCGTGGCGGAGGGTGGGGAGGACTAGGGGCCTGTTGGGGCCTGCAGGGTAACCCTAGATGTGTCTGGAGCAAGGGGCTGAGGGCTGGGGCTGCTTCCGTCTCCACACAGCATCAGAGGAAGTAGCAGAGTATCGCGCAGACCAGACCAGACCAGGCACGTGTGTGTCCAAACATCAATGACAAGTGTGTGTTGACCCCAGGGAGGTGTCATGGTGTGTTTAATGGTATGAGTTTACAGGAATGCCTTTGGTGAGCTTTCCCATGTGTCCTTATACCTCAGCACGTAACAACATGTATGTAGACGTGTGTCCTGCTAAAGTGAGTGAGTGAGATCCCCCAGCCACACAGGTGCAGACCTTTGACACTTCTCGTCTCTTCTTACCTTCCCTCGCTCTACAGATGAAAGCAAGGTGATCATCAACCCTCATCAACCCTCTAAAAAACAGGGCAGGTGTGCTCCCTCTCCCCCTTCCCCCTCACGGGTGTAAACCATAGTCGTTCATTTCTCTACCTGCAGAACACAGGCTGAAACGTTTCCAAGTGCAGCTGGGAGCAGGGGCCATGACACACCATCCCTTTTCTCATCCATAGGAGAGTTATGGCGGGGGAAGCCCTCTTGAAGTCTATGAGGCCCATAAAAATAGGCCTGTCATTTGGTTAGCTAGCAAGCCCAGGAGCTACGGTAGCTGGCTTCTGTTCCAGTATAGCGTACTGAGGGATAGGTTTATCCACAGGGTGGATGGGGTTGTGTCCTAAACGGCACCTTATTCCTAGTCAAAAATAGTGCACTACATAGGGAAGAGGGTGCCATTTGGGACATACCTTGGGTCTATCCGCATATGAAGAGATACTGTATCGTTTGATCAGATCAGAAGGGTTTTATGAGCATGTGTGCGTCTGTGGTTTATGAGGTGGGGCTCAGAGACTGGCAGGTGGGATCAATGGTAATCATGAATCATCTTTTTCTTTGTTAATTTGGAATGAAGACAGGGAGATATCTTATCAATTTTATTCCCTATGTCTGTCTATAACATCTGTATCATATACACTGAGTGGACAAAACATTATGAACACCAGCTCTTTCCATGACAGACTGACCAGGTGAAAGCTATGATCCCTTATTGAGGTCACTGGTTAAATCCACTTCAATCAGTGTAGATGAAGGGGAGGAGACAGGTTAAAGAAGGATTTTTAAGCCTTGAGTCTACTGAAACATGGATTGTGTATGTGTGCCAAAAGATTGAAGTGCCTTTGTACAGGGTTTGGCAGTAGGTGCCAGGCGTACTGGTTTGAGTGTGTCAAGAACTGCAACTCTGCTGGGTTTTTCACGCTCAACAGTTTCCCGTGTGTATCAAGAATGGTCCACCACCCAAAGGACATCCAGCCAACTTGACACAACTGCGGGAAGCATTGGAGTCAACATGGGCCAGCATCCCTTTCGACACCTTGTAGAGTCCATGCCCGACGAATTGAGGCTGTTCTCAGGGCAAAAGGGGGTGCAACTCAATATTAGCAGGGTGTTCCTAATGTTTTGTACACGCAGTGTATATTGTCTATATAATACCCTTTGTGGGTTGAAATGAAGACCATTGAAATCCTATCATTTAATTAAATGAAGAAGACATTCAAAGGGATGAACTCTCAGCTAAGAGGGACAGGAAGAGCCTGGTATCATATCAATATCTTATCTATTTTATTCTGTCTGTCTGTCGATAACATCTATATTGTATAACACACGTTCCTATATGACATCCTGCTGAACATGAGATTCAGTATCCGTTATTGAACCGTTCAAGTTCAAAGCTGTGTCACTGTGATTAATGTCTGTTACCATCTGAAGAGACTAACTGCATATATAGTGCAGGTGGTTTGAAGAACGACGTCTGATTGAGTAGCATCGTCTTGAGACCTGAACATTTCTACTGTTTTTGGTAACAACCATCTAGGGATACCATGATGTTGAGAGGCACAGACGGCCCAGGTTTGAGACCCAATATGTTACATAATATGTTACTGTAGATCACTGCTTTGGTTTTTTAGCTAGAACGTGTGTCCATGCTGTGTGTGTGTTTGTGCGAGTGTGTCCGTGCGTGCGTGTGTGTCCGTGCGTGTGTGCGAGTGTGTGTGTGTGTGTGTGCGAGTGTGTGTGTGAGAGAGAAAGAGTGAACCCACCTTTTCTGTTTCCTGAAGTGTAGATTGATCATCACCCCCATGGTTATCAGAGTAGCTATGGAAAACACAGAACCCAGCACCACTCCTAGGACATTATCTGGCAAAGATACACAAACAACACAAACTATAATAATACATAGTGCTTTTCTCAAACTCAAAGACATGTTACACACAACAAACACATGTATCTCTTTGTGTAGAACAACTGTTCATCAATACAGTACAGGCAGAAGGAAACCAACGAACTACACAATATGAAGAGGTCTATAAACACACACACACACACAGAGGCACGCACACACACACACACACACACACACACACACACAGGCACGCACACAGAGGCACGCACACACACACACACACACAGAGGCACGCACACACACACACACAGAGGCACGCACAAACACACACACACACACAGAGGCATGCAAAACACACACACACACACACAGAGGCACGCACAAACACACACACACACACAGAGGCACGCACACACAAAGACAGACAAGCACACACAAAGAAAAATATAAAAATATATGGCAAACAGAAATCCAATATGGATGGTGTTAAGAGATAGATGGGATGTGTTGAATGGAGCTAAAGGATGGGACTAATAACAACTAACAACAACTAATAACAACAAGATAACAAATGTAAAGCATACTGTGTCCACAATAATTAAATAGATTATAGGTTGAGAGCTTTTGTGAAAGAAGACAGTTAGAAGGCATATAGAAGCAAACCGGATGGACATCATGAAAATGATCGGAGAGGTTGAGGGTAGAGGAAGTTGAGGAGTAAAAACATACAAAGTAGAATTATTGTAAAATTGACTGTGTCCATAAAATTTATATAGTATGTATAAGCTGGAAGTAGAGGCCTAAGCATTGTTGTTCACTAGTTTACTCCAATTAGGGGAGGGGTGGTGGGGTTGGAAAGTAATACTTTTTTATATGTATATACAGTGGGGGAAAAAAGTATTTAGTCAGCCACCAATTGTGCAAGTTCTCCCACTTAAAAAGATGAGAGAGGCCTGTAATTTTCATCATAGGTACACGTCAACTATGACAGACAAATTGAGAGAAAAAAATCCAGAATATCACATTGTAGGATTTTTTATGAATTTATTTGCAAATTATGGTGGAAAATAAGTATTTGGTCACCTACAAACAAGCAAGATTTCTGGCTCTCACAGACCTGTAACTTCTTCTTTAAGAGGCTCCTCTGTCCTCCACTCGTTACCTGTATTAATGGCACCTGTTTGAACTTGTTATCAGTATAAAAGACACCTGTCCACAACCTCAAACAGTCACACTCCAAACTCCACTATGGCCAAGACCAAAGAGCTGTCAAAGGACACCAGAAACAAAATTGTAGACCTGCACCAGGCTGGGAAGACTGAATCTGCAATAGGTAAGCAGCTTGGTTTGAAGAAATCAACTGTGGGAGCAATTATTAGGAAATGGAAGACATACAAGACCACTGATAATCTCCCTCGATCTGGGGCTCCATGCAAGATCTCACCCTGTGGGGTTTAAAATTATCACAAGAACAGTGAGCAAAAATCCCAGAACCACACGGGGGGACCTAGTGAATGACCTGCAGAGAGCTGGGACCAAAGTAACAAAGCCTACCATCAGTAACACACTACGCCGCCAGGGACTCAAATCCTGCAGTGCCAGACGTGTCCCCCTGCTTAAGCCAGTACATGTCCAGGCCCGTCTGAAGTTTGCTAGAGTGCATTTGGATGATCCAGAAGAGGATTGGGAGAATGTCATATGGTCAGATGAAACCAAAATAGAACTTTTTGGTAAAAACTCAACTCGTCGTGTTTGGAGGACAAAGAATGCTGAGTTGCATCCAAAGAACACCATACCTACTGTGAAGCATGGGGGTGGAAACATCATGCTTTGGGGCTGTTTTTCTGCAAAGGGACCAGGACGACTGATCTGTGTAAAGGAAAGAATGAATGGGGCCATGTCGTGAGATTTTGAATGAAAACCTCCTTCCATCAGCAAGGGCATTGAAGATGAAACGTGGCTGGGTCTTTCAGCATGACAATGATCCCAAACACACCGCCTGGGCAACGAAGGAGTGGCTTCGTAAGAAGCATTTCGAGGTCCTGGAGTGGCCTAGCCAGTCTCCAGATCTCAACCCCATAGAAAATCTTTGGAGGGAGTTGAAAGTCTGTGTTGCCCAGCGACAGCCCCAAAACATCACTGCTCTAGAGGAGATCTGCATGGAGGAATGGGCCAAAATACCAGCAACAGTGTGTGAAAACCTTGTGAAGACTTACAGAAAACGTTTGACCTGTGTCATTGCCAACAAAGGGTCTATAACAAAGTATTGAGAAACTTTTGTTATTGACCAAATACTTATTTTCCACCATAATTTGCAAATAAATTCATAAAAAATCCTACAATGTGATTTTCTGGATTTTTATTTCTCATTTTGTCTGTCATAGTTGACGTGTACCTATGATGAAAAGTACAGGCCTCTCTCATCTTTTTAAGTGGGAGAACTTGCACAATTGGTGGCTGACTAAATACTTTTTTCCCCCACTGTATATACACTGCTAAAAAAAATAAAGGGAACACTTAAACAACACAATGTAACTCCAAGTCATTCACACTTCTGTGAAATCAAACTGTCCACTTAGGAAGCAACACTGATTGACAATAAATGTCACATGCTGTTGTGCAAATGGAATAGACAACAGGTGGAAATTATAGGCAATTAGCAAGACACCCCCAATAAAGAAATGGTTCTGCAGGTGGTGACCACAGACCACTTCTCAGTTCCTATGCTTCCTGGCTGATGTTTTGGTCACTTTTGAATGATGGCGGTGCTTTCACTCTAGTGTTAGCATGAGACGGAGTCTACAACCCACACAAGTGGCTCAGGTAGTGCAGCTCATCCAGGATGGCACATCAATGCGAGCTGTGGAAAGAAGGTTTGCTGTGTCTGTCAGCGTAGTGTCCAGAGCATGGAGGTGCTACCAGGAGACAGGCCAGTACATCAGGAGACGTGGAGGAGGCCGTAGGAGGGCAACAACCCAGCAGCAGGACCGCTACCTCCGCCTTTGTGCAAAGAGGAGCAGGAGGAGCACTGCTAGAGCCCTGCAAAATGACCTACAACAGGCCACAAATGTGCATGTGTCTGCTCAAACGGTCAGAAACAGACTCCATGAGGGTGGTATGAGGGCCCGACGTCCACAGGTGGGGGTTGTGCTTACAGCCCAACACCGTGCAGGACGTTTGGCATTTGCCAGAGAACACCAAGATTGGCAAATTCGCCACTGGCGCCCTGTGCTCTTCACAGATGAAAGCAGGTTCACACTGAGCACATGTGACAGACGTGACAGAGTCTGGAGACGCCGTGGAGAACGTTCTGCTGCCTGCAACATCCTCCAGCAAGACTGGTTTGGCGGTGGGTCAATCATGGTGTGGGGTGGCATTTCTTTGGGGGGCCGCACAGCCCTCCATGTGCTCGCCAGAGGTAGCCTGACTGCCATTAGGTACCGAGATGAGATCCTCAGACCCCTTGTGAGACCATATGCTGGTGCGGTTGGCCCTGGGTTCCTCCTAATGCAAGACAATGCTAGACCTCATGTGGCTGGAGTGTGTCAGCAGTTCCTGCAAGAGGAAGGCATTGATGCTATGGACTGGCCTGCCCATTCCCCAGACCTGAATCCAATTGAGCACATCTGGGACATCATGTCTCGCTCCATCCACCAACGCCACGTTGCACCACAGACTGTCCAGGAGTTGGCGGATGCTTTAGTCCAGGTCTGGGAGGAGATCCCTCAAGAGACCATCCGCCACCTCATCAGGAGCATGCCCAGGCGTTGTAGGGAGGTCATACAGGCACGTGGAGGCCACACACACTACTGAGCCTAATTTTGACTTGTTTTAAGGACATTACATCAAAGTTGGATCAGCCTGTAGTGTGGTTTTCCACTTAAATTTTGAGGGTGACTCCAAATCCAGACCTCCATGGGTTGATAAATTTGATTTCCATTGACAATTTTTGTGTGATTTTGTTGTCAGCACATTCAACTATGTAAAGAAAAAAGTATTTAATAAGATTATTTAATTCATTCAGATCTAGGATGTGTTGTTTAAGTGTTCCCTTAATTTTTTTGAGCAGTATATATATATATATATATATATATATATATATATATATATTTGCGAGAGAAAAAAACATATGGGGGATTGGAATTGATGCAGACAATTACATTGATGGAAGTTACAATCTATCTGCAATATTAAAGCTGATCTAAACCCTAAAGAAAAGGCAGAAAACAAAAAACAAAAAAAACACACACACAAACACACACACATGCATGAAGACAGACAGGCAGACAGACACAAACACACAGCCATAGCATGCTCCCTGAAGTTTTCCAATTAATCTCTCCATATGGTGTTGAGCTCCACAAACGGAGTACTGGCCCTCAGATGCTGGAGCAGAGGCATCCTGAGTCCCACTGCCAGGCCAGGCCCAAAGCCTGGGGCACAGGTAGACAGGCGGTCCAGATAAAATACCTGCCTGTGGGCCTGGAGGCTAGGGGCCCAGGGAGACTGGTCTAACATTCCTCTGATCCTGGCTCAGTGCCTCAGGCAGATATCATATCACCCATCCTCTATTAGATATCATATCACCCATCCTCTATTAGAGATCATATCACCCATCCTCTATTAGAGATCATATCACCCATCCTCTATTAGAGATCATATCACCCATCCTCTATTAGAGATCATATCACCCATCCTCTATTAGATATCATATCACCCATCCTCTATTAGATATCATATCACCCATCCTCTATTTGATATCATATCACCCATCCTCTATTAGATATCATATCACCCATCCTCTATTAGATATCATATCACCCATCCTCTATTAGAGATCATATCACCCATCCTCTATTAGAGATCATATCACCCATCCTCTATTAGAGATCATATCACCCATCCTCTATTAGAGATCATATCACCCATCCTCTATTAGATATCATATCACCCATCCTCTATTTGATATCATATCACCCATCCTCTATTTGATATCATATCACCCATCCTCTATTAGAGATCATATCACCCATCCTCTATTAGATATCATATCACCCATCCTCTATTAGATATCATATCACCCATCCTCTATTAGATATCATATCACCCATCCTCTATTTGATATCATATCACCCATCCTCTATTAGAGATCATATCACCCATCCTCTATTAGAGATCATATCACCCATCCTCTATTAGAGATCATATCACCCATCCTCTATTTGAGATCATATCACCCATCCTCTATTTGAGATCATATCACCCATCCTCTATTTGAGATCATATCACCCATCCTCTATTAGATATCATATCACCCATACTCTATTAGATATCATATCACCCATACTCTATTAGATATCATATCACCCATCCTCTATTTGAGATCATATCACCCATCCTCTATTTGAAATCATATCACCCATCCTCTATTTGAGATCATATCACCCATCCTCTATTTGAGATCATATCACCCATCCTCTATTAGATATCATATCACCCATCCTCTATTAGATATCATATCACCCATCCTCTATTAGATATCATATCACCCATCTATTTGATATCATATCACCCATCCTCTATTAGAGATCATATCACCCATCCTCTATTAGATATCATATCACCCATCCTCTATTAGAGATCATATCACCCATCCTCTATTAGATATCATATCACCCATCCTCTATTAGATATCATATCACCCATCCTCTATTTGATATCATATCACCCATCCTCTATTAGATATCATATCACCCATCCTCTATTAGAGATCATATCACCCATCCTCTATTAGAGATCATATCACCCATCCTCTATTTGAGATCATATCACCCATCCTCTATTTGAGATCATATCACCCATCCTCTATTAGATATCATATCACCCATCCTCTATTAGATATCATATCACCCATCCTCTATTTGAGATCATATCACCCATCCTCTATTTGAGATCATATCACCCATCCTCTATTAGATATCATATCACCCATCCTCTATTAGAGATCATATCACCCATCCTCTATTAGATATCATATCACCCATCCTCTATTAGAGATCATATCACCCATCCTCTATTAGAGATCATATCACCCATCCTCTATTAGATATCATATCACCCATCCTCTATTTGATATCATATCACCCATCCTCTATTAGATATCATATCACCCATCCTCTATTAGAGATCATATCACCCATCCTCTATTTGAGATCATATCACCCATCCTCTATTTGAGATCATATCACCCATCCTCTATTTGAGATCATATCACCCATCCTCTATTTGAGATCATATCACCCATCCTCTATTAGATATCATATCACCCATCCTCTATTAGATATCATATCACCCATCCTCTATTTGAGATCATATCACCCATCCTCTATTTGAGATCATATCACCCATCCTCTATTTGAGATCATATCACCCATCCTCTATTAGATATCATATCACCCATCCTCTATTAGATATCATATCACCCAACCTCTATTAGAGATCATATCACCCATCCTCTATTTGAGATCATATCACCCATCCTCTATTAGATATCATATCACCCATCCTCTATTAGATATCATATCACCCATCCTCTATTAGAGATCATACCACCCATCCTCTATTTGATTACTTTTACAATTGTGACTTTTGTACTTTACACTTTCTCTTACTTGCTGTCTTTCAAACACATGCGTGTGTTTGGGGTACAGGACATTCAACACACACACACACACACACACACACACACACACACACACAGACACACACAGAAAGTGATAGTGCTATTAAGCCATTGTTTACAGCTAGCTAGTCTGTATGAGGGCTCTTAGAAGGCCAGTACTTGCTGATAAAGGTGGAAGCCTGAGAGGCTGAGAGTTAAACCCACATAACATTACAGTCAACTGAATCAGTGGAACAGAGATCAAAGGAACCTTGTCACAGACAATCTGTGTACATCCCAAATGGCACCCTATTCCCTATATAGTGCACTACGCTTGACCAGAGCCCTATTGGCCCCTCCTTAAAAGTAGTGCACTAAATAGGGAATAGGGTGCCTTTTGGGACGCAACCACAGCCATTCTATTTTTCCATTACGCTGCTTTAAAGTCAAGGAGAGTGACCTTCAAGTGTGCAGCGTCTTTCTACACGCTCCGTTTCCCCACACAGTTTGTGTCAATAAGGAGAAAGGAAAACATAATCACATGGAGGTCAGGGGATTTCAGAAGGTGTTTCTTTAGGATGCTGCAGTACCTCTAGAACTCTTCCTTTACCACCACTGTCCCACCCACACATTCTCTCTCTCTCTCTCTCCTTCTGTCTCTCTCCCTCCTCCACCCTTCTTAGGACACTCTCCCCCTATTCCACACTGTCCCTCTCTCCCTCCCAAGGAGATAAGGAGCACTGTGATTCTATCTTTCACACATTCCCCTGATGGACACATGACCTATGGCAGTGTTTTGCAGAGGTTACCTGTCGAGAATGATAAAGAGGTTACGTGTCGAGGATGATGAACAGAGGTTACGTGTCGAGGATGATGAACAGAGATTACGTGTAGAGGATGATGAACAGAGGTTACGTGTAGAGCAGGGGTGTCAAACTCATTTTAGCTCAGGGGCCACATGGAGGAAAATCTATTCCCAAGTGGGCCGGACCGGTAAAATCATGGTATATATAACTTAAAAACAACAACTTCAGATTGTTTTCTTTGTTTTAATACTATCAACATAAAACATAAAGCTGGAGCCTGAGGACAGTGTGTCCAAAATAGTACAAGCACAACATCTCTATTAATCATAAAACACCTCAAGTTTATTTGAAAATTCTAAAGAAAAAACACAAACACACAATGCCTCAGTGATTCACATAACTGTTTCACAGATCACAGAACTATATCAGGGTGTAATTTCTCAGGCAGAAATGTAGATACAAATAATGAAATCCTGTTCCCCAAACAAGTGCAAGAACCACAGAGTCAAGAATAGGTTAAATATACAAATAAAATAAAATCAATTAAAAACAATAGCACATCAACATAAAAACATATAAACATAAAGCTGGAGCCTGAGGACAGTGTGTCCAAAAGCACAACATCACTATTAATCATAAAACACCTCAAGTTATTTGAAATTCTGAGGACAAACAACACACAATGCCTCATTGATTCACAGAAGTATATCACAGATCACAGAACTATATCAGGGTGTCTCATGCAGCACTTTAAGTGGGGTTGCATAGTTTATTTGACTCCTGATACCTGGCATCTTTTAGCTTTCACCAGCGCATCAATATCAGGCGTCACATCCTGAGTGGCAGCCAACTTCAGGATGTGATTCAAGTGCTTGTGCGTGAGCCTTGAGCGCAGCTTTGTTTTATTTATGCTCATTACAGAGAACTTGCTCACAAAGATATGTGGTTCCAAACATGCACAACCGTTTTGCAGCGAGGGCTGTCAAGTTAGGGTAACCTGGCAAGAGATTCTGATAAAATGTGTCCAAGCCAGCTGCGGCAAATTTGCCCTTCAAATCCGAATCACACTGCAAGTCTATTATTTCAAGTTGGATGCTGACGGGCAGATCAGAGGGATTCACGGTGAATGGCGAACAAAAAACGTTGAAGTCTTTCTCCAGTTCACCAAAAATCTGAAAGCGTTGCTCAAACTCCCTTAACAGTCCCGTTATTTTATCTTTGAACCGCTTCATGTCTGCCACATGTTGGGTCGCGCACACATTTTTCAGACAGGGGAAGTGAGCTGCATCACCACCGGCGAGTTGCGTCTCCCACAATGACAGCTTCAACTTGAAAGAACGTATTTTACATTTACATTTTAGTCATTTAGCAGACGCTCTTATCCAGAGCGACTTACAGTTAGTGAATACATATATATTTTTTTTATACTGGCCCCCCGTGGGAATCAAACCCACAACCCTGGCGTTGCAAACGCCATGCTCTACCAACTGAGCTACATCCCTGCCGGCCATTCCCTCCCCTACCCTGGACGACGCTGGACCAATTGTGCGCCGCCCATGAGTCTCCCGGTCGCGGCCGGCTGCGACAGAGCCTGGATTCGAACCAGGATCTCTAGTGGCACAGTTAGCACTGCGATGCAGTGCCTTAGACCACTGCACCACTCAGGAGTATGCTGTCATAATGCTGTCATAATACTATCATAATACTGCGTGGCAACTTTGTTGCGCCCTTGCAGCTGTTTGTTCAAGTTATTCAGGTGCTCTGTAACATCCACCATAAATGCAAGGTCCTGCATCCATTCTGCGGAATTAAATTCTAACACTGGTTTGCCCTTTTCTTCCATGAACTGTTCAATTTCTTCTCGTAAACGCCTCAGCACAGCACCTCGGCTTAACCATCTTACCTCAGTGTGGTATGGCAGGCCATAGATGTGGTCTTTCTCTCGGAGAAGGCTGTCAAACTGACGGTGATTCAGGCTTCTGGATCGGATGAAATCAACAGTTTGGATGACCACCTTCATGACGTTATCCATCTTTAATGACTTGCAACACAAAGCCTCCTGGTGCAAAATACAGTGAAAAGTCCAAAAATCACGTCCTCCATTTGCAGATTGCACTTTCTCTCTGAACTTTGTCACAACGCCTGCTTTTTTCCCGATAATTGAGGGCGCACCATCTGTAGCCAGGCTGACAGCGCGGGACCAGTCCACTCCGACCTTGTCCAGCGCGCCGACGAGTGCAGTGAAAATATCAGCTGCTGTCGTTGTATCTGTCATCGGCACCAACTCCACGAACTCCTCGGTGATGGTCAATGTGTCATCAACTCCGCGGATGAAAATGGCCAGTTGTGCAACATCTGTAATGTCCGTGCTTTCATCAATTGCAACCGAAAACGCAATTTACTTTTTGCTTCAACTTGCTGTCCAAATCCACTGAAAGATCGGAAATCCTGTCTGCAACTGTGTTTCTTGTCAGGCTGATATTTGCAAAAGCCTGGTGCTTTTCAGGGCACACAGTCTCTGCTGCCTTCATCATGCATGTTTTTACAAATTCACCCTCACTAAATGGTTTTGAAGCCACTGCGATTTCATTAGCAATGAGGTAGCTAGCTTTCACTGCAGCGTCACTGATGTCTCGGCTGTGAGTAAACACAGACTGCTGTTTCTTCAGACCCACCAACAGTTCATTCACCTTCTCTCTTCTCCGCTGTCCTTGAAAGTTGTCATATTTGTCGGCATGAAGACTCACATAGTGGCGACGAAGGTTATATTCTTTCAGCACTGCAACATGCTGTGAACACACCAAACATACAGCTTTCCCATTCAATTCCGTGAATAAATAGAAGGATGACAATTTTTCTTGGAACACTCTGCACTCTGCGTCCACTTTTCTCTTTTTTGACAGAGAAATATTGGGGCAATGAGGGTGCCAACGCACATAATGTTAAAAGTAGAAGCCGTAATAAATATCGCGGGCAAAACAAAGTAGCTCATCCGGACTGGCTGCACTTGCTTGACCTATTTGCTCTGCCCCGGTATAAACAGTTTGCTTGCTTAACACAATTGCTATTGCACCATCCAGTGGACACAATTGGAACAGCAGTTTATTTTATTGAAAAATTGCAGCTCATTTTTATACTTTACAAAATCATCTCGCGGGCCGGATTAAACCTGTTTGCGGGCCTGATCCGGCCCGCGGGCCGGACGTTTGACACCCCTGGTGTAGAGGATGATGAACAGAGGTTACGTGTCGAGGATGATGAACAGAGGTTACGTGTCGAGGATGATGAACTGCCATTTTAGCTAAAGCTCAGGGAATGTCCTTTGGGTCACCGTGTGCCTGACAAATATCTAATGTGAAAAGCACAGTACGCAGTTTGTGTTGTTTACAAGCTATCACAAGCACACCACGTCTTCACTGTTTCATACTGTATATATAGAAGGGATTGCTCTTGTATCTAAACTGCATCTCTAAATAGGAGATTGTTTCTGTAGCTGTGACTGAGTTCATGAGCTTCCTCCATTGTGGGATTATTATGAGTTCAGAGCACTTTAGATATGGGAGGAGGACTTGACTGTCAAAATCTGAGGAGGAATACTGGAAATAAATATGACTAAGTATAAATAATACCTCCCCCTGTAATATGGAAATGGTGTGTGTGTGTGTGTGTGTGTGTGTGTGTGTGTGTGTGTGTGTGTACACACAGGCTGATTTCTCGTCTCTGCTCTGATCCAGCACACAAGCTTCCTCCCTCAGGTCTGTGTGACCGAGAGAGAATGAGAGATGCAGTTGAGAAATAATATGAAAAAAAATAGAAAATAAGTGAAGATAGAGAGCCTGTTTTTAATCACGATAGATTGTTTACTCTGAAGTCCCAGATAGGGACCTTGTTCATTCAGGAAGGCTCCCTCACAGAGACAGTGGTGCACAGGGATATGACAGGTTTAAATGTCTCGGACAGGATGGCATTTCAAGTTCTCCCCCTCTATACAACCTGCTTCTTCAATTCTCTCTCTCTCTCCTACTCTCCCTCCCCATTTTAGTCATTTAGCAGACGTTCTTATCCAGAGAGAGTTACAGGAGCAGTTAAGGTGCCTTGCTCATTTGTAACCGGCTCTGGGATTCGAAGCAGCGACCTTTCGGTTACTGGCCCAGCGCTCTTAACCACTAAGCTACCTGCCGCCTGTCTCGCACTTTGTGCACTGTGCCCTTTTCCCAAAGGGAAATAAACAGAGCGACACTTTAATTCATTGTTTTATCTCCTCTGCCACCTTCTCTCTCTCTCTCTCTTTTCCTCTGCTGCTGTCATTTCGCCTTTAATCATTTTCTCCTCCTTTCCTCCTCTGAGCGTGACTCGACCCAGCCCAATTCTACAACTTGAACTTCATTCTTTCTCCCGAGTCATTTTGAAGTTAAGAAAATCAAAACACATCCAAGGACTTTCTCTTTCTTTCTTTTCAAAACTTTCTCCACCCTTCCACTGCGTGACTCTCGTCTCCCACGCCGAAGAACATTAAAATGGATTATCATAATACATTAGGCCCTGATAAAGGTACATTCTCATACACTGAACCGGGTTCAAATACTATTTCCAATCATATCAAATACTTTATCTGTGGTTTATTGAGTTTGCCTGTGGCTATGAAACTAATAGAATTCCCAAAACGGCAAACCCCGCCCATCTGGCACTCCAGGCAGGCTAGAGCAAACGCTCAAAATAAACTAACGGTCAAAAGTTTTAGAACACCTACTCATTCAAGGGTTTTTCTTTATTTTTACTATTTTCTACATTGTAGAATAATAGTGAAGACATCAAAACTATGAAATAACACATATGGAATCATGTAGTAACCAAAAAAGTGTTAAACAAATCAAAATATATGTTATATTTGAGATTCTTCAAATAGCCACCCTTTACCTTGATGACAGCTTTGCACACTCTTGGCATTCTCTCAACCAGCTTTATGAGGTAGTCACCTGGAATTCATTTCAATTAACAGGTGTGCCTTGTTAAAACTTAATTTGTGGAATTTCTTTCCTTCTTAATGCGTTTGAGCCAATCAGTTGTGTTGTGACAAGGTTGGGGGGGGGGGGGGGTATACAGAAGATAGCCCTATTTGGCAAAAGACCAAGTCCATATTATGGTAAGAACAGCTCAAATAAGCAAAGAGAAATGACCATCATTACTTTAAGACATGAAGGTCAGTCAATACGGAACGTTTTAAGAACTTTGAAAGTTTCTTCAAGTGCAGTCGCAAAAGCCATCAAGCGCTATGATGAAACGGGTTCTCATGAGGACCGCCACAGGAATGGAAGACCCAGAGTTACCTCTGCCGCAGAGGATACGTTCATTAGAGTTACCAGCCTCAGAAATTGCAGCCCAAATAAATGCTTCACAGAGTTCAAGTAACAGACACATCTCAACATCAACTGTTCAGAGGAGACTGTGTGAATCAGGCCTTCATGGTTGAATTGCTGCAAAGAAACCACTACTAAAGGACACCAATAATAATAAGAGACTTGCTTGGGCCAAGAAACATGAGCAATGGACATTAGACTGGTGGAAATTTGTCCTTTGGTCTGGAGTCCAAATTGGAGATTTTTGGTTCCAACCGCTATGTTTTTGTGAAACGCGGTGTGGGTGAACGGATGATCTCTGCATGTGTATTTCCCACCGTAAAGCATGGAGGAGGAGGAGGTGTTATGGTGTGGGGGTGCTTTGCTGGTGACACTGTCTGTGATATATTTAGAATTCAAGGCACACTTAACCTGCATGGCTACCACAGCATTCTGCAGCGATACGCCATCAAATCAGGTTTGGGCTTAGTCGGACTATCATTTGTTTTTCAACAGGACAATGACCCAACACACCTCCAGGCTGTGTAAGGGCTATTTTACCAAGAAGGAGCGTGATGGAGTGCTGCATCAGATGACCTGGCCTCCACAATCCCCCGACCTCAACTAAATTGAGATGGTTTGGGATGAATCGGACCGCAGAGTGAAGGAAAAGCAGCCAACAAGTGCTCAGCATATGTGGGAACTCCTTCAAGACTGTTGGAAAATCATTTCAGGTGAAGCTGGTTGAGAGAATGCCAAGAGTGTGCAAAGGGTGGCTATTTGAAGATTCTCAAATATAAAATATATTTTGATTTGTTTAACACTTTTTTGGTTACTACAAGATGTGTTATTTCATAGTTTTGAAGTCTTCACTATTATTCTACGATGTAGAAAATAGTAAAAAATAAACCGGTAGTGTATATGAAAGATTGTGCATATTTTTTTAAATGTTATTTTCTGTTTTCTTTTCTCCCCAATTTCGTGATCATGATCTTGTCTCATCGCTGCAACTCCCCAACGGGCTCGGGAAACACCCACTCGCTTAACCCGGAAGCCAGCTGCACCAATGTGTCGGAGGAAACACCATTCAACTGACGACCGAAGTCAGCCTGCAGGCCCGCCACAAGGAGTCACCAGATGAGCCAAACCCTCCCCTAACCCTGATGACGCTGGGCCAATTGTGCGTCACCCTATGGGACTCCTGGTCAACGGAGCCCCAGGCTGTAGTGACGCCGCAACACTGTGATGCAGTGCCTTAGACCGCTGTGCCACTCGGGAGGCCATATATATATGAAAGATATCAAACAGTATCTGCTCCAGTGGAGGCTGGTGGGAGGAGCTGTAGGAGGATGGGCTCATTGTAATGGCTGGAATAGAATACATGGAACGGTATCAAACACATCAAACATATGGAAACCACACGTTTGACTACGTTCCATTTATTCCATCTCAACCATTACAATGAGCCCGTCCTCCTATAGCTCCTCCCACCAGCCTCCACTGATCTGCTCATACAGCATGTGTACATGACGAGGTTCATGTACACATAGGGACAGGCAGAGCTCCAGTTCTGGTGACAAGAAATGTTAATCTATAATCTCCTTTGACAGAGAGAACTGTGTGTCACCTCTCCTGTCACATCAAATCAAAATGTTTATTGTCACGTGCTTCGTAAACAACAGGTGCTTGAACTGCTTCTCCTCGAGTGCATCGCACCTGTGCTTTGGCTGAGAGTTTCCTTTTGCGAGGGTGGAGACTTAAGTTTTTGCCGGAACTCTCAATGTCTAACACGTATGAACCCAGACGTTAAATCACGCAGCTGACCAAATTACGCAAGATTTTACCCTGGGTTAACAGAGATGAGTGTTTATTGTACACGGATAGGGGTCCTATAGGATGGGACATGAATAAATGATTGTGTCCCAAATGGCACCCTACCTATTCCCTAAATAAGTGGAAGACATTTCAGTAGGCTGTTTGGAGTGTGTGTGTGTTAGTGATGCACGGGTCAGCTGTTTGTTCACCCGCACCCAGCCAAAATTGCTTAGAACCCATCGGAAACCGCCCGACTATCTGTGACAAAGTGAAAATCTGAGGCCCTCACCCGACCCTTACCTGCAAATATAAGAAATGTGCTGTACAGTCAGAGACAGCGTACGATTTTTTGACAGGCCTTTTAGATAGGCCTATGTTTCTGCTTATAATTTCCAACATTTTGGTAGGATATTTGTTAGTCCACTTGTCTATAATTAGATACATGCAGCTTCTCTTCTGTCATTATGTTGCCCTAGAAGACTAAATAAACCCTCGCTCAACAGAATAATAACATACATCGATAGAATGAATGCTTCAATATAGTTGACATTGGTAAAGTCTGTTTTCATTCCTCTTTCATATCTACTTCTCTCGCAGAAAATATGTTAAGGGACCGGAGAGAAAATGCAATAACTCTTAATGACATCAGTTTGACCGGTTTTAAGGAAATTAAAAGCTGTTAAAACGACCCAACATGTTTCTGATAGGATTTCAGTTTGGCTTGGATGCATATTTTATGTGGTTGAAATACTATCCGCTTTTATGATGCTGATAAAGATAGCACCTTTACAGATGCTGAAATAAAGAAATCGTATTTCTCCACTCCTTTTCCCGAGTCAAAATGTACATTTGGTGTATCATTCTACTGCAAGAAATGCTAAAATTTTGCCTCAGTGGATCGACATTAACTTTTTCTGCCAAAGTTCCCAAAAGCATTTGGCAATTGGCGTGTATTTGGCACCCTACAGGGACTGCGGATTATGAATCAACCCACGCATCACTAGTGTGTGTGTGTGTGTGTGTGTGTGTGTGTGTGTGTGTGTGTGTGTGTGTGTGTTAGAGCATGTAAGTGTTAAAGTTATAATGGTCCTCTCTCACCACCAGCCAGCGTATTGGGACCCAGTGTGTTTCAGTGTCACTGTCAGCAACAAGTGCGAATGATAAGACTACTGACTGATTACCAAGAGTTCTCTGCCATTTATTGTGTACTGGTAGACCACAGCGAAGTTTATCTTGACTTATGGTTATGTACTAAGGCCTGGAGTTTTTCCCTGACTATGTAGCATGACCAGGAAAAACTCAAGGCCCCAGTTACTGCAACTCAGGAAAAACTACTGGCCCTAGTAAAAACATCACCAACGTATACTGTTACTGTATACTTCACTAGTTGATGACAACACCGGTTGTTGTATTATGTTTGTGTAATATAATAATACATCTAAATGAAGACAGAGAAATGTCATTGTAAGACTAATAGGACCACATTGACCAGGGGAGGAGGTGAAGTCAGTTTCTGTTCTATTCTATCCAGCTGTGACGCAGTGAGCCAAAGTAGTGAACTACAGAGGGAATAGGGTGCCAAAGTAGTGAACTACAGAGGAAATAGGGTGCCAAAGTAGTGCACTACAGAGGGAATAGGGTGCCAAAGTAGTCAACTACAGAGGGAATAGGGTGCCAAAGTAGTGAACTACAGAGGGAATAGGGTGCCAAAGTAGTGAACTACAGAGGAAATAGGGTGCCAAAGTAGTGCACTACAGAGGAAATAGGGTGCCAAAGTAGTGCACTACAGAGGGAATAGGGTGCCAAAGTAGTGAACTACAGAGGGAATAGGGCACCAAAGTAGTGAACTACAGTGGGAATAGAGTGCCAAAGTAGTGAACTACAGAGGGAATAGGGCGCCAAAGTAGTGCACTACAGAGGGAATAGGGTGCCAAAGTAGTGCACTACAGAGGGAATAGGGTGCCAAAGTAGTGCACTACAGAGGAAATAGGGTGCCAAAGTAGTGCACTACAGAGGGAATAGGGTGCCAAAGTAGTGAACTACAGAGGGAATAGGGCACCAAAGTAGTGAACTACAGTGGGAATAGAGTGCCAAAGTAGTGAACTACAGAGGGAATAGGGCGCCAAAGTAGTGCACTACAGAGGGAATAGGGTGCCAAAGTAGTGCACTACAGAGGGAATAGGGTGCCAAAGTAGTGCACTACAGAGGGAATAGGGTGCCAAAGTAGTGAACTACAGAGGGAATAGGGTGCCAAAGTAGTGAACTACAGAGGGAATAGGGTGCCAAAGTAGTGAACTACAGAGGGAATAGGGTGCCAAAGTAGTGCACTACATAGGAAATAGGGTGCCATTTCGGACGCACACACTACAGCCACAAGAACAGGGAAGGGGTTGAAGTCAGGTTGGTTTCTATTCTATCCAGCTGTGACCCAGTCAGGGAGTCAGTTTTTCCTCGTCCAGATCTGATATGAAATCCGTCAACATCCAGCATGATCAGATAGCTATCAGAAGGAAGTCTCTGCTAGCGGACTAATGAAAAGAGGATGAGAGGACTTAGGCTGAGTAGGGAGCAGATGGAGGGACTGGGCTTTGTGTGACCTTCGGTGGGTGAGACTGAGACAAGTGGACAACTTGCTTCTCCACCAGACAGAGAATGGGATTCCTCCAGGAAGACACTGCCATCTGCCAGCAACGATAGAGCACTACAACAAAACTCTCAGTCAGTGGAACTGCTCTCAGCCAAGGCACTCTTTCTGTTACTGGCTGCAACAAGCCATTCTGTAAACACAGGTGGTTCCCATTCACAAACAGAGAGAGAGGGGGACGAGGGGAGAGAGGCCAAGCCAAAGCCTCTATTGCTCCAGCTCTAATGGACTAATGGTATAATGTTTTTATTTTATTTTTATAATGTCTGGGCAACTTGCTCAGAGCACAAACCACGGTTGCTGGAATCTCTGCTTCTAATGAGTCACGCTAAATGGGATTTTCAAAGTCGCTCTGTTTCTCATTTGAGGACAATCACTGCACAAAACCAAGTTAGGCCAGATAACTAAGATAGGCCATTGAGAGGTAGGTTAAAATTAATGTTACCCTCCTTTGGGGTGGCTGTAGGGCATATTTAGTAGCTGGCAGATAGGTTAGGCTTGGTAGTTAGAACATGTGTATGGTTAGAAAGCATTAGACTTCTATCCTGCTGTCTAGTATGGCCAGACAGTGATATAACCTATGACTATGGACCTACGAGTACCACATATTAGAAGTGTGCCAAATTTCATGCTTCTAAATGAAAAATGAAACATTTTCAAACTTATCTACTGGACTATAGGGACCTACCAGAGACACAGGAGGTTTCCTCTCCAGTCCACTCTCCGCTGGGTAGACAGGTGCGTTCTCGGGATCCATACAGGACGTGGCCACTGTTACAGGTGAAGCTCACTGTCGCCCCCTCTAGGTAGCGTGTACCTATCTTCGCACCGTACCTCGGCGTGGCCAGCCACCCACAGGACACCACTAAGAAACAAAAGGATGTTATCTACTAATAAAAGTATTGATTACCGTTGACAAATCAATCATTTGTATGTGTCAAACCATTCAAAACAACTTCCTAATATGTAAAGGGTCATTATCTAGAACATTGTTTCCCAGCTCCGATCCAACAGTACACATTTTTTGTTGTAGCCTGGGACAAAAACACCTGATTCAACTTGTCAAGGGCTCAATGATTGGTTGCCAACTCAAGGACCGGAGTCGGGAAACACTGATCTGGAATATAAACCCATGTAGAAAGTAATGAAACAGAACCATACTATCCACTGTGGTTAAGTACAGAAAGGGCTGTAGCAGCACAGTATACATCGTGAGGAGCTACTGTATCTTACTCTGCACTTCTTTTATGCTTTGGGGAAAATGTGTTGTAACTTGCATTAGTCAACACACACATATAAAGTTCCGGTTACACATGGCATTCAAGAAGTAGGTTAACAATTAAGAACATATGGTTATGTTCACTTCACTGTGGTCTAAGGTGTTGGGGTTAATGAGTAGACAAACCAACTCCATAAACGTCCATTTCACAGTTCATTTCAACGACAGAGGCGACTACTGTATACATACCAGACTCCAGGTCTTGCATGAGTGTCTCGTGACTTCTGAAGGACAGGAGGGTGGCGTTACCCACAACCAGACTACGGGTGCTCATGGTGTCGTACTTGCAGAACTGGGCCCCCTCACCTATATAAATGATTGCGTAAATAATGTACAATTGTATTTAATTGTGTTATTGTATGTTATTGCTGGATTGAATGTTGTCGAATGTCATATCATTAAAACTTTGGTTGCATCCCACATGTCACCATATAGATGGAACCCAAAAGGGTTTTACTTGGAACCAAAAGGGTTCTACCTGGAACCAAAAGGGTTCTACCTGGAACCAAAAGGGTTCTTCAAAGGGTTCTCCTATGCGGACAGCCGAATAACCATTTTAGGTTCTAGATAGCACCTTTTTTTCTAAGAGTGCAGAGTCGGTATGGGTTCGAATCCGACCCATGCCCTTCTGACTGGCAATTTCTCCTACCGTTCCGGTCTCCTCTTCACTGTCCTATCTCAATAAAATACATAAACACTCCTAACATATATATTTAGAGAAATAGAGAACCCCCTCACCGAAGCACATCTTCAGCATGTCCTCCACCAGAGGGTCAGCTGGGTCACTGGACACAGAAAAGGCTGGGATGAAGGTTGGGTCGTGTTTCACGTAGTAGTACGTGTCCAACAGGTACTTAGTGTCGTAGGTGAACAGAGACGTCTCGTTGGAGGTTTTCCCTGTGGACAAGACAACACAACATCACCTGTGCCCATATTCACAAAGAGAGCTGATCCAGGATCAGTTTTAACTTTAAGATTATACTGATTAAGACAAGGGGGACGTGGGTCCATATTTATCAAGTGTCTCAGAGTAGGAGTACTGATCTAGGATCAGGTCCCTCCTGTCCATGTCATCGTATTTATTATGATCTAAAAGTCCAAACGGCTCCTAGATGAGCACTCCTACTCTAAGACTCTTTGTGAATACAGGCCCAGAACATGTTTTTTATTTGACCAGGTTATTTGATTAAGAACACATTCTCATTTACAGCAACGACCTGGGGAATAGTTACAGGGGAAGAAGGAAGGAAATGAATGAGCCAATTGGAAGATGATTAGGTGGCCATGATGGTATGCGGGTCAGTTTGGAAATTCACCTGGTGTTTACTTGGTTTTAACTACAAAGGAGTCTTGTTTTGAACAACATAGTACACAGGTGCAGGGTCATTCACTCTTATTCAATCACAGACGTACTGTAGTTCACCAACAGTTTTACTAACATACTTTCACTAACATAGTTTCACTAACATTATTTTACTAACTGAAATCTTATCAGAAACATGTTGGGTCGTTTTTACAGCTTTTTATTTCCTTACAAACTGATACCATTGGAAATTTTGCACAGATTTGTTTATTTTTTTTTCTCTCCCCGGTAACCTAAATGTATTTGCTCCACGAAAGAAGCATAGATGACAGAGAAAACTTTACCACCAATGTCAACTATATTGAAACATTCATTCTATTGATGTATGTTATTATTCTGGTGAGCAAGGGTTTATTTAGTCTTCTAGGACAACATAATGACAGAAGAGAAGCTGCATGTATCTAATTATAGACAAGTGGACTAACAAATATCCTACCAAAATGTTGGAAACATATGTAAATAAGTTTAAAAAATCCCAAAAAACTTTCAGCCGTCTCTGACTGTAGCCTACAGCGCATTTTCTATATTAACGGTTTGGGTCGGTTGCGGGCCTCAGATTTTCACTTCATCACATATAGTCAGACAGTTGCGGATGGGTTATATGCAGTTGCAGGTGGGTGTGGGTGAACAAACAGCTGACCCGCGCACCACTATCACAGGAGTAAAATTAAAGCCATCAATCCAGCAAGATTTAAGTGACAACAAGTGGATGTTGCACACCTCGAACACAGGAAATAGATGGCTGAAAATGACAGATCCTCAGGTGGGCAGGGCAAGCCAAATGCACAGTAATGCTATATTATACTATATATTAGATATCAATATATTATTATAACACAGATGGCTCATTGAGTGTGTTATCAGGGACACTGAAACAAGAGATTCTGATCCAAGGGCAAGTGCATGAGAAGTGCATCTGAGCAGCTGAGAGTTGGAGGAAAACTCAGTTCATTTCTCCTTATCTCTGTTGGTTGTGTGTAATGTTATCATGGTGCGTGCCTGTGGGTCAGGCTGGCCAGGCCAGGACACCACTGGTCTCCTGCCATGAGGTCTGCTCTCTGGTCTCACACCATGTTGTCATGGCTCGGCCAAGATCTCTCTCCGTTTTCGTCCCAAATGGCACCCTATTCCCCTACATAGTGCACTACTTTTACCAAGAACCCCGTAAGGCTCTAGTCAAAAGTAGTACACTATATAGGGAATAGAGTGCCATTTGAGACACACACCTGTCATCTATTAAAGCCCTTTAGAAGCCCTTTAACTCTAAACAGCTGGTTGGCTGGCTGGGTTGCGGGAGGGAGGGGGGGGGGGGGTAGTACACAACACAACACACACTATTCTCTTCCTTGTGAATGTCTCATTCAAAGAGAGTGAAAAGTGAAATTGAGGAATTGTTGTTTAGAATTCCAGATGTACCAAAAGGTTAAGTGCACCGGTTGTAGTTTTTTTTCAGTATGAAACACACAAAAACAAAAGCCAAAACGTGTTATATCCCTTTTCCTAACACTGCATATGTTTCATTATTTAGGGAGGAATTAACATTTGTAAATCTGTTCAGTAAATCTGGCCCCTCAACCCCTGCTGTCAATACAGAAGACCAGGTATTTCATGGACTTACAGCTCCTAAGGTGAAGGACAGAAAGAACATTGTTTACTTGTTTTTTCCAGATGTACCAAAGGTTAAGGGGCACATGTTTTTCAGTCAATTTACATGTTACCTTCATGTTACCTTCATGTTACCTTCATGGTACCTTCATGGTACCTTCATGGTACCTTCATGGTACCTTCATGTTACCTTCATGTTACCTTCATGTTACCTTTTTGTTCCTGTCTGTCCAATGAAGGAGAGGAAGCGAGGAGAGGACAGATTTTTAAGACAATTTTAAAAAGCCTTAGATTATTGAGAAGTAATAGGATCCAAAATTTCGATAAGTTTATAGTGCTGAGCGATTAGTGCTTTTTGAAGTCGGTTCGGTTTAGGTTTGATTCTGAAAAAAATTATCCTGGTTTTTGATTTTGGCTTCGATCATACCATTTTTAAATTAAATACACTATGCATTATGTGGGTTGAATGCTGTAACAACACAGAATAAAACAATTAACAAAAGTCCCATGATGGCAGTGACTGCCCATTACTGCTTATCACTTATTAACTATCATTTATTCACATTACTTTAATAAAATATTTCAGTTGTTGTGT
Source organism: Coregonus lavaretus (assembly GCF_964263955.1). Taxonomy (NCBI): domain Eukaryota; kingdom Metazoa; phylum Chordata; class Actinopteri; order Salmoniformes; family Salmonidae; genus Coregonus; species Coregonus lavaretus. Next base: position 42,405,034 of record NC_140004.1, read on the forward strand.
ATATTAAGTTGATTTAATTTGATTACTTTATTATTTCATTCCAAGTCATCATCTCATCTCTATAGAGCTGCTGCCTATGCTGTCTGACTAAATCACTATTTTAGTAGTTCTTCAAAGTAAATAAGGCATACTTTTATGACTTTGAATATCAACTATCAATCACTTAGATCATGTATTTTCATGTAGATACCTCGCGAAGCAACTGCTCTCTATCTTTCTCGATCGCGCGTCTTCTATCGCTTCTCTACTTCTCCGTGTCTGCCAGTGGTCATTGTAGATAATGACCTCATTTTCTGTGCTAAGCTAATGTCGAATATTGGCCTGTTGGAAACTACAACTCCCTATCACGTCGCACAGTTTGGGCTTGATCTGATTTATCTCTGGAAACTGCGCATTGAGCTCACAGAACAAATCGGAAAGAAATGGAATTTAAATAATTGAACCGACGTCGGTCAATTACTTATTTAAAAAACAACCGACATTTCGGTTAATCACTCAACACTATAAGTTTATAAAAATTTACCAGCATTTTGGAACCCTAAGATGAACTTTATGTATCAATGCAGACAGAGGCCCAGGGACTCACAGCCAGCTCCGAAGGTGAAGATTTCCTCAGGGCTGGGGTTGTCAGGGAAGACGACATCTCCCAGGCTGGTCAGGAGGTCATCTAAGGGGTCAGAGTTCATCTGTCCCAGCAAGCCCTGGGTGAGGTTGGTGTAGTCTGAGGGGAGCAGCACGGTAAGGGCCATGGTACCCCCCTCTCGCCCCCGTACCTCCACCCCCACCCCAGAGGAGAACATGACGGTCACGTTCTGGGGTGTTGGGGAGTACAGGAACACACCTGAAGGGAGGAGAAACGCAGAACGCATCTTCAGAGGGAGAGATACATGCACATAACATCACTCAATGGTGGGAGATTTGTGTAGAAGTTTTAGGCAATGTGCTCATTCCTCAAGTAAGGATTTGTCTCCAAATTAACTTGATATCTGTTTGTTGAGATGTAATCTTGGCACCCACTGGCCAGTAACAAGAGACTAGTTGAGATTAACTTTAATTCATATTTTAAACAATATAAGCACGGCACACAAACCAGATTATATTGAGGCCTGATATTCTATCTCTTACCATGTAGGTCCATCCATCTCTGCTCTGTGAAGGAGAGGACCTGCTGGTTCCTCAACACCTCCAGCTGGTCCTGCTGCTCTGCCTGGCGCACCTCTATGACATCAGAGCTCCTCTCCTTCATAGCCACCGCCGATAGTCTGGTAGCTTTGGATAATGTACCTGAGGGATTATACAAATAACATACTCTCAGGTAAAACCTATATAGGTTAAGGTACCTAAGAGATTAACATGTGTAACAGATTCTCAGAAAATTATTGGCTAAGCAGGGCTATTCATCTGGCGGCCCACGGGCCTCGTTTATAAATTTAGACTGGCCCTTTGATCAATTCTGAACATGAATAAAAGATCAGCAAAAAAAATCTACGGCAAAATCCGACGTTCAGTGCCAAAATGACAAGCGTTGTTTCTAGCGCCTATGTAGCGTTTGAATGGTTTAAGCTACAAAATATTATGACCCCATTCCTGAAAGCTACGACTCTCAGGAACACCTACTTGACTTCTGTTTCCCTCTCTGGCAAGGACTCGTTAGAAGAGAGTGTGACAACAAAAAAAATCCTAATTCCTTCAGACAGGAATTTGGCATTACCTGATTTGACATATCTTTGTCTTATTTATTGAGAAGCTTAGTTTTCAGATGATTTCGAAATGCTTTTCACGAGCTTTAAATAGTTGAAATGGTGAGTGAGCATTGTGTCTTTTCCTTTTTGGTTGCACCTCAACTCACATTGGTTTTAGCAACATTTCATTTTAAGAAAAGTGCTTTATTGGTTTGTGTGCGTTGCTTTTTTTTTTATACAGTTCTTCCGAAGAATAATCATGTGGAAAATGTATTATTTTTTTGATCTGGCCCCCGTAAGAATATAGTTGAATAACCCTGGGCTAAGGTTTCAGTGCCAACTTGACACTTGTTTGAATGCTTAATTACTGTAGGCCTAAAGTGCGGACACACTTTAACATAAGCTGTAATTAATGTAGAGGATTCGACTTCATACGCATAGCATAACCTCAAATATACATAAGATACACTGAGTGTACAAAACATTAGGAATGCTCTTTCCATGACATAGACTGCAGAGGTGAATCCAGATGAAAACTATGATCCCTTATTGATGTCACTTCTTAAAATCCACTTCAATCAGTGTAGATGAAGGGGAGGAGACAGGTTAAAGAAGGATTTTTAAGCCTTGAGACAATGGATTGTGTATGTGTTCCATTCAGAGGGTCGAATGGGCAAGACAAAAGATTTAAGTGACTGAACGGGTTATGGTAGTAGGTGCCAGGTGCACCGGTTTGAGTGTGTCAAGAACTGCAACGCTGCTGGGTTTTTCACGCTCAACAGTTTCCCGTGTGTATCAAGAATGGTCCACCACCCAAAGGACATCCAGCCAACTTGACACAACTGTGGAAAGCATTGGAGTCAACATGGGCCAGCATCCCTGTGGAACGCTTTCAACACCTTGTAGAGTCCATGCCCCGACAAATTGAGGCTGTTCTGAGGGCAAAAGGTGGTGCAACTCAATATTAGGAAGGTGTTCCTAATGTTTTGTACACTCAGTGTATAATATAATCTTAAATTGAAAGCTCTTGGCAACATCAGCCCGTATCCAGACGTTCTATTGATCCGTCAGAAATGATGAGCTGAATACCACTGACATCTGAAAAGATAAACAACGTGGTCGACTCCATCTTTTAGAAAACTTAAAAATCGGGTGCTGGATCCTGGTAAATAATCCAATGACCAGAAATAGGGCAGCACTCCGGTAAATACATTTACATTGACATATTTGTATTGCCTCACACACGTTTTGGGTATGAGCCCTACCACTGACATTTGGCCATCTTCACTGATTTGGCTTCAGATCTGCTTTATGTAAAGTAATGGGTTTGGAGGAGCTCCTAACCACTGTTCTCTTCATAACAGCTGTTCTAGAGTCAGATTGACCCAGAGAGATTGGGAGAGAACAAGAGGAAACAAGTTGTTGAAATAAGATGTCTTTTTACAGCTCCAAAATGTTTTCACTCCCACAAGTATCTCAAGACCAGACCGCTTCGCTCTGCAAACCGCCTAACTATTACAGAATCGAGACGAGCCTGAATCCCTGAGCAGCCAAACAAATAGAAGCTGACACAGAGGCAGAGAGGTAGAGAGAGAGAGGCAGAGACCGAGGCATAGAGTTAGAGGCAGAGAGGTAGAGACAGAGAGACAGAGAGGTAGAGAGGTAGAGACAGAGAGACAGAGAGGTAGAGACAGAGAGACAGAGACCGAGGCATAGAGGCAGAGAGGTAGAGGCAGAGACAGAGAAACAGAGACAGGGGCAGAGAGGTAGAGCCAGAGACCGAGAGGCAGAGACTGAGGCATAGAGTTAGAGGCAGAGAGGTAGAGCCAGAGAGGCAGAGACCGAGGCATAGAGTTAGAGGCAGAGAGGTAGAGCCAGAGAGGCAGAGACCGAGAGGCATAGAGTTAGAGGCAGAGAGGTAGAGACAGAGGCAGAAACAGAGAGGCAGAGACAGAGAGGTAGAGACTGAGGCAGAGAGGTAGAGACAGAGACAGAGGTAGAGACAGAGACAGAGAGGCAGAGACAGAGAGACAGAGACCGAGGCATAGAGGTAGAGACAGAGTGGCAGAGAGGTAGAGACAGAGAGGTAGAGACAGAGGGACAGAGACCGAGGCATAGAGGTAGAGGCAGAGACAGAGAAACAGAGACAGGGGCAGAGAGGTAGCGCCAGAGAGGCAGAGACCGAGGCATAGAGTTAGAGGCAGAGAGGTAGACCCAGAGAGGCAGAGACAGAGGCATAGAGTTAGAGGCAGAGAGGTAGAGACAGAGAGAGAGGCATAGAGATAGAGGCAGAGAGGTAGAGACAGAGAGGCAGAGAGGTAGAGGCAGAGCGGCAGAGAGGCAGAGAGGCAGAGGCAGAGAGGTAGAGGCAGAGAGGCAGAGAGGTAGAGGCAGAGGTCTCTGCCTCACTAAGCTAAGGATCCTGGGACTAAACACCTCCCTCTGCAACTGGATCCTGGACTTCCTGACGGGCCGCCCCCAGGTGGTAAGGGTAGGTAACAACACATCTGCCACACTGATCCTCAACACGGGGGCCCCTCAGGGGTGCGTGCTCAGTCCCCTCCTGTACTCTCTGTTCACCCATGACTGCATGGCCAAGCACGACTCCAACACCATCATTAAGTTTGCCGACGACACAACAGTGGTAGGCCTGATCACCGACAACGATGAGACAGCCTATAGGGAGGAGGTCAGAGATCTGGCCGTGTGGTGCCAGGACAACAACCTCTCCCTCAACGTGACCAAGACAAAGGAGATGATTGTGGACTACAGGAAAAAAAAGAGGACTGAGCACGCCCCCATTCTCATCGACGGGGCTGTAGTGGAACAGGTTGAGAGCTTCAAGTTCCTTGGTGTCCACATCACCAACGAACTATCATGGTCCAAACACACCAAGACAGTCGTGAAGAGGGCACGACAAAGCCTATTCCCCCTCAGGAGACTAAAAAGATTTGGCATGGGTCCTCCTCCATCGAGAGCATCCTGACTGGTTGCATCACCGCCTGGTATGGCAACTGCTTGGCCTCTGACCGCAAGGCACTACAGAGGGTAGTGCGTACGGCCCAGTACATCACTGGGGCAAAGCTCCCTGCCATCCAGGACCTCTATACCAGGCGGTGTCAGAGGAAGGCCCTCAAAATTGTCAAAGACTCCAGCCACCCGAGTCATAGACTGTTCTCTCTGCTACCGCACGGCAAGCGGTACCGGAGTGCCAAGTCTAGGTCCAAAAGAATTCTCAACAGCTTCTACCCCCAAGCCATAAGACTCCTGAACAGCTAATCATGGCTACCCGGACTATTTGCACTGCCCCCCCACCCCATCCTTTTTACGCTGCTGCTACTCTGTTAAGTATTTATGCATAGTCACTTTAACTCTACCCACATGTACATATTACCTCAACTACATCAACTAGCCGGTGCCCCCGCACATTGACTCTGCAACGGTACCCCCCTGTATATATAGCCTCCCTACTGTCACTTTATTTTACTTCTGCTCTTTTTTTCTCAACACTTTTTTTGTTGTTGTTTTATTCTTACTTTTTTTGTTTAAAATAAATGCACTGTTGGTTAAGGGCTGTAAGTAAGCATTTCACTGTAATGTCTGCACCTGTTGTATTCGGCGCATGTGACCAATAACATTTGATTTGATTTGATTTGATTTGATTTGACAGAGAGGTAGAGGCAGAGAGGGAGAGGCAGAGAGGTAGAGGCAGAGAGGTAGAGGCAGAGAGGCAGAGGCAGAGAGGCAGAGAGGTAGAGGCAGAGAGGCAGAGAGGTAGAGGCAGAGAGGTAGAGGCAGAGAGGTAGAGGCAGAGAGGTAGAGACAGAGAGGTAGAGACAGAGAGGTAGAGGCAGAGAGGTAGAGGCAGAGAGGTAGAGGCAGAGAGGCAGAGAGGTAGAGGCAGAGAGGTAGAGGCAGAGAGGTAGAGGCAGAGAGGTAGAGGCAGAGAGGCAGAGAGGTAGAGGCAGAGAGGTAGAGGCAGAGAGGCAGAGAGGCAGAGAGGCAGAGAGGTAGAGGCAGACAGACAGATGCAGAGAAGGAGGTAGAGACAGAGAGAGGTAGAGACAGAGAGAGGTAGAGACAGAGAGGTAGAGAGAGAGAGGTATAGAGAGAGAGGTTGAGACAGAGGCAGAGACAGAGAGAGGTAGAGACAGAGAGGTAGAGACAGAGGCAGAGACAGAGGCAGAGACAGAGAGGTAGAGAGACAGAGACAGAGAGAGAGAGAGAGAGAGAGACAGAGACAGAGAGGTAGAGACTGAGAGACAGAGACAGAGAGGTAGAGACAGAGAGGTAGAGACAGAGAGACAGAGAGGTAGAGACAGAGAGGTAGAGACAGAGACAGAGAGGTAGAGACAGAGAGACAGAGAGGTAGAGAGGTAGAGACAGAGAGGTAGAGACAGAGAGGTAGAGACAGAGAGGTAGAGACAGAGAGGTAGAGACAGAGGCAGAGAGGTAGAGACAGAGAGGCAGAGACAGAGAGGTAGAGACAGAGAGGTAGAGAGAGAGGCAGAGAGGTAGAGACAGAGAGGCAGAGAGGTAGAGACAGAGAGACAGAGAGGTAGAGGCAGAGAGGTAGAGACAGAGACAGAGAGGTAGAGACAGAGAGACAGAGAGACAGAGAGGTAGAGACAGAGAGGTAGAGAGAGAGGCAGAGAGGTAGAGACAGAGAGGCAGAGGTAGAGACAGAGAGGCAGAGAGGTAGAGAGAGAGGCAGAGAGGTAGAGACAGAGAGGCAGAGAGGTAGAGACAGAGAGGCAGAGAGGTAGAGACAGAGAGGCAGAGAGGTAGAGAGGCAGAGAGGTAGAGGCAGAGAGGTAGAGACAGAGAGGTAGAGACAGAGAGGCAGAGAGGTAGAGACAGAGAGGCAGAGAGGTAGAGACAGAGAGGCAGAGAGGTAGAGAGGCAGAGAGGTAGAGGCAGAGAGGTAGAGACAGAGAGGTAGAGACAGAGAGGTAGAGACAGAGAGGTAGATACCGAGGGGCAGAGACAGAGAGGTAGAGACAGAGAGGTAGATACCGAGGGGCAGAGACAGAGAGGTAGAGACAGAGAGGTAGAGACAGAGAGGTAGAGACAGAGAGGTAGAGACCGAGACAGAAGGGTAGAGATAGAGAGACAGAGAGGCAGAGACAGAGGTAGAAACAGCCTAGAGAGAGGAGGCCAGGGTGGTAGGCCTCTCTGTCTCTGTACACTACAAAACAGACAGGCCCTTTTCCCAGTGGAGAACAAACTCACCATTCTCTAGTTTAACCTGCTCTGTCCGGCCCTGAACACTGAGCCCTCTGTCTGGCGAGAGAACCAGGTAGTACTCTCCTTTCCCATTGAAGGTGTAGCTCACACCGTCAAACGTTATAAAATGAGGGTCCCCTAGGACTGCACCTAGGAGGTGGAGAAAGAGAAAAAATAGGAGAAGAATCTTTACAGGGAGAAATAGCAGTTTGGCACTTGTTTGTGTTGTAGAGACAACACAGCATTACAAGAGAAGAGGCTCAGGGAGAGACCAAACTATGATAAGTACCGTATTTTCCGCACTATAAGGCGCACCGGAGTATAAGCCGCAGCAGCTAAATTGAATGATATTGAATAATGTGTACATATATAAGCCGCACTGGACTATAATCCGCAGGTGTTTTAATGTTTAATTACCATATGTAAGGGTTCGTGCACAGAGGGGATTGTCGGGAAAGAGACAAACTGTCTCGCTCTCGTAATGTCTGTCTGTCTTGCTCTCGTTCTGTCTCTCGTTCTGTCTCTCGTACCACTCTCGGTTCCACTTTTACGCGCTACCTGTCTCACTCTTTTCCCGGCCTCCAGCTTTTCCTGCTGGAGCCCGCCGCTTAAAGGTGGAGGGCGCGGACCGGTCATAGAGCCCATAGAGTTAAAGTTGGTGGACTGTAACCTGTAAAATCCATAGATTTAGGAGGTCTTCTAGTGGCCGTTAGCTGTAAAAATCCATAGATTAGCCGCACCGTTATATAAGCCGCAGGGTCGAAAAATGGGAAAAAAGGCGCGGCTTGTAGTCCGAAAATTACGGTACTCAAAACTTTCCCCCAAGTCTTACCACTTTTTAGCACAACTACATTATATATACAGTAGATGGCTCTGTAACAGCCCAACAGCATTCTATTCTACTGTAAACACCCATGAGTTCCTCACCAGCTCTAGGTGGTGTGTATTGTCTACATCCGCTGGAGGGTCTGTGTGTAAAGTAGATCCGGCAGTGGTCAGACCACAGACAGCAGTAGTAGAATGTCAGGACGTCGTACATCCAGTGGGAGAGGCTGGGGATCCGAGGGGGGTCTCTGTAGGGAGGGGAGCCCCAGTCGTGGGCCCGATCTGGGGTGCTGCCTCCAATCGAGTCCCCTGTCAGAACCTGGGCCCCCGTGCTGTCATAGCAACACTGCTGTCCTGCTCTGTACATAGGGCTGGGGATGGGAGAATCGGCTGTTATTGATACAGCTGGTGTTTGTTACTGTTTGTTTGGTATACCAATTGTTGACTTAGGAAAGTTATATATTTTTATGATAAAATATAACTTCTTGTCAGTAGGTGTCAAATAAATACTTCTTCTGAATCCTCCCACACTTAAGAGATACGGTGGCCGTGTCGCCTACCTTGCCTGTATAGCTCGGACACAGTGTACAGAGCCAGGGTGGTACGTACACACACTCCCCTTCTCCATGTCACAGCCGTAGTCAGTCTGAAACATCAGACAAAGTCACTTTTAAAGGGGAGTGCTACAAGGATACACTATCAGATCATCTAAAACCTAGCTTGAAGGTGCTCTTTGGTTGAGGGGTTATTGGTCCTCAAAGAACAAGGAGTTCTTACATGGAACCTGCCGGTGTCTGCGCGGGCCTGGGCCAGGGTACAGGGACAGTCCATCACCTCCTCCAGGAAGTTAGGGAGGCTCTTCTCCAGGACATCCCAGGTCAGACACCTGTCCAGGGCCCAGGCTGCGGAGTCCTGCCTGAAGGCTTCCTCCAGGTGCCAGGCCAAGGCATGGGCCCCACTCCACACAGCTCTGACGTTCCTGGACACAGTTACAAGGTTTATACACAGGGACGGTATATCTATGCACAATTACAGGTATATAGTTAGTGAGAGAGGACTCTGAAGTCTGGGTCCTGATTGAGTAAGGTATCAGGCCAGGGCATGGACCCCACAACACACAGCCCTAATGTTTCTGGACAGGTCGAGAGGCATACTTTGCATTTTTAAAGGGATAGTTCACTAAAGCAGGGGTATTCAACCATTGAAAGAAGATATTCTCCTCTTTTCTAATGATGTCAACTTTATTTATAAACTCTTAATATTGAGCAAATTGCACTCATTTGAGATTATTACACTCACTGGAGTATCTGACATAGGCTTTGAAAAAGCACCCGCAAATTGGATATCAGTGCGGCAAGTGCCACTGGCTGCTGGTTAGCTGACTAAACTCAACTCCATGGTGAAGGACATTTCTGATGAACTCCACCAACGGAGTTGAGCAGAGACCAGGCTTTGTGTAATGCAGCTTCGACTACATCGATTCGCCCAAGGTCAATACTTCAAAACATTTACATTATGAAACGCTTACCTTGTCCCTATGTTTGTCCTCTCTAGTTGCGTGCCAGGACTGCACATTTTTGCTCTAGCCCAGTTTTAACTCATCAAGGACTTTTGGGATAATTAGTTAATTAGTTGAATCAGGTGCAAGTACTCTGCCATGTACAGTACATGCACATATTCCATACCCGTCTCTCCATGTACAGTACAGTACATGCACATATTCCATACCTGTCTCTCCATGTACAGTACATATTCCATACCTGTCTCTCCATGTACAGTACAGTACATGCACATATTCCATACCTGTCTCTCCATGTACAGTACATGCACATATTCCATACCTGTCTCTCCATGTACAGTACATGCACATATTCCATACCTGTCTCTCCATGTACAGTACATGCACATATTCCATACCTGTCTCCATGTACAGTACAGTACATGCACATATTCCATACCTGTCTCTCCATGTACAGTACAGTACATGCACATATTCCATACCTGTCTCCATGTACAGTACAGTACATGCACATATTCCATACCTGTCTCTCCATGTACAGTACATATTCCATACCTGTCTCTCCATGTACAGTACATGCACATATTCCATACCTGTCTCTCCATGTACAGTACAGTACAGTACATATTCCATACCTGGCTCCATCGGAGTAGATACTGGAGCTCACTCTGACACTCCCCATCTCCCAGTCAGAGTAGGGCTTCTCGGAAGACTTGGGGGTGAAGCTGAAACTGCCGCTGTTGGCCAGGCCTCTACCGAGAGAGTACAGGTAGGTCCATTCTGCCCTCAGGGGGGACAACTCTTCCTCCCGTGTAGTATTAGCAGTAGTGGTATTGACCTCTCTGTAGCCCCATAGTTCTATGTTGACGCTGTCCTTGTCTCCAATCAGAGAAGGGTTCCATGTCATCCTCAGTGTTCCAGATGTGTTGGGGGTGCCATAGTATTGCCACTGTGTTGAATTCACCAGTGTCACTTTAAATGCAGCGTCCATTTTACTTGGGTGGACTGATAGAGAGAGCAGAATAGAGAATGTGTGAGAAAATGATTCAATTGCAACTGTGTGAGGAAATCATATTATGTTGCAACAGTATGAAAAATGTATGCACTCACTAACTGTAAGTCGCTCTGGATAAGAGCGTCTGCTAAATGACGTAAATGTAACTCTGTAGCTACAAGAGAAATATGCATCTTTGGAAATGTAGGAAACACAACACAACTTGCACATGGGAGTAGCAGATAATGTGAAATAACATCGTTTCAAAGCTCTCTGGAGTTATTTACATCTTATCTTAATATCTTATCCTATCTTTAATCTTATCTTGATAAAGCTTCAGGCAAGTGCAATGAACTTTGGTTTACGGTGTACATCTCATCCTCAACAGTGAGGCCATCTTTTTAGACAGCATTTACTAAACATTAACGAGAGTTATAAAAAATAAATAAAAAACTGTGTATACACATATACTGTAACTGTAGTGTTCTCAAACTGGAACTCTCACCTGACAGGTATTCTCCAGAACTGTTGAAGTTCCGGCCATCTGTAGAGACGTCAAAGGGAACCCATCCACTCTGGAGCAGTAAGGGGGAGACACAGTAAGCCCTGCCTTCTCCGTCAGTGTAACCCACTACCTCTATCTCACCCCTGAACCTGCAACACAACAACATGGTTACCGTTAGCATTCAACAACATAACAACACATATAGAGATACAGTAAGGAAGGGATGAAGTTTCCCCTGGAAGAAACTGATTTACAGTAAGGAAGGTGAGGTTGCCCCTGGTAGAAACTGATTTACAGTAAGGAAGGATGAGGTTGTGATAGATTAATTATTAATGACTAATTATTACACCCTGAAACTGTGTATAATGTGTGAGTGTAGGACCAGTAAAGGCTATGGCATTGAGCCATTATTTAGCAATGTGAGTAAGAGTCAGGCCAGACAACAAAGACAACTGAGAAACTAAGATAAAGAGGCCTCCCAATTTAGGGAGGGGAGAAACTTATGAAAACATGGTGCAGAATATTGTGAGAACGGCAATAACTGAGTAAAGCAGGGAGTAGGATATGTGTGTGTGTGTGTGTGTATGTATGTGTGTATGCATGTGTGTATATGTGTGTGTGTGTGAACTGAAGGTCAGTAGAGCAGTTTTAGAGTGGAAAACTACAGCCCGCCTACAGAGGGAAGGGATTTCTTTTTGTATGACGTATGAGTATAAAAGATGGACTCTGAAATTGTGATGGCAGAATTCTCAATGAATAAATATCTCTGACCATGCAGACCGGGACTCTGGGCGTTACTTAAATCCCAAAAGACTTACAACCTTTTGGGAGACGCACAGAGACACTAAAATAGTTTGTTAAATAATTCACTTAACAGCTTGGTCCTTCTGAGCCGGACTCCAATACCCTGTTTCTGTCATTCCAGGTAACTCTGAAAACCGTCGACGGGCGAATGATACATTCGTAAATAGAAAGTCCTGCCCTTTGACATTAAGGGTTAAAACAGGCCAGAGGACACCTGATTAATGACAGAGACGGTGACGGAATCCAAACCTACATTGAATCTCGGCTGCAAGGATAAGGTCAGTAGTCTTTATTCATTACTTGGTGAAATTGATTTGAGAACTTGCTAAAATATTGAAAAGTAGCAAATTGATCAATGCGTAGCCATTTTAAGTGGGGTTGACTGTCAGGAATTATCAAGATTACACATTGTGAGGATAGACTCCTCCGTAAAGTATGAGATAATTCTGGGGGACTAGTCAACCTGGTGGTGGGTCCGTAATGATTCACGGTAATAGGCCATTACCAAAAGAAACTACCCGGTGTTGAAATAGAAGGAACTATTAAAAGTACACCTATGGGATGTAACCTGTAAGAGATTATTGCGCAGTCAACAAATAATCCGGGTTAAACAAATACAAAAAGTACACCAGAAGGAATTAAAATAGCATGTGTGAGAAATAGAATATTAGTTAAGTCAAAAGTCACAAACAACTGTAGATTTTGCTGTAACTCTATCCGTTCTGGAGCCTTATAAACTCCAGGTTACCGATACAACACCAATAATCATGTAAGGTTGTATACGTGTGAGACCTAATGTTTGCTCAAAAGTCACATGAATAATTCCAGGTGGTTGTATAGAGGAGGGAGAACCCATTCCTGTTGTATGAGACTGTCAGGAATTATCAAGATTACATTGTGGGGATCAATCCCTCTGTAAAAGTATGAGATAATTCTGGGGGACTAGTCAAGACTACATATACAGGGAGAGGTGGTTGTATAGAGGAGGGAGAACCCATTCCTGTTGTATGAGACTGTCAGGAATTATCAAGATTACATTGTGGGGATCAATCCCTCTGTAAAAGTATGAGATAATTCTGGGGGACTAGTCAAGATTACATATACAGGAAGGGGTGATTCAAGGTGTTGTTGTGTGAAGCTATTTTGAATTACTTGTTAAATTGACTTGTTATATAGAAGAGGTGGCTAAGGGATTTTTAACAGTACCAACCATGGGGGGGGGGCAAATCCTCACAAGAGGTCCCAGAATTTACTGGGGACGAGAAATACTTGATGTAATTAAAATGGAATCCAGGGATAGAAGAAATGTCCATTATGTAACCAGGTGGAGGGAGAGGTATGGTTTTGAGGGACGTCTAGACGCAGATAAACTCGAATCCATGCTTAAACAGATACATAAGGTGTGTAAAGGAGAAATAAGCAGTGAGAGAGAGAGAGAGTAGGAGGGGGGCCAGTACCCACTGATAGCCTTACCTAATCTATTGGCGGGGAATGAAAGGGGCCCCAGCAACCTTAGATGTATACAGTAATAATAATAATATGCCATTTAGCAGACAGGCCATGAACACAGAGGACGTGGCCAGAGCGGTAGAAGGAATGACCCACCCCGAAACAGGAATAGTAAGGTTTGGGCTGCCGTTAGAGGGCAGTGGGTTTCAGGGGATGCCCAGAGGACACTTTTGCCATGGGCCGATTACGGAGAGTATGTTGGGAAAATAACTGAATTGTGTAATAGCCTCAGAGAGACATGCAATCCATCATGAGCAGAATAACAGACAGGACAGAGCCAAGAAAGAAGAGGAAGATGCAGAGTAACTAATTGCCACTCTGGGAGAGATGGCGGGTAGAACTAGAAACTTAGGAGAGAGAGGAGATAAGGCAGGAAGAAAAGAGAAGTGAAGGTTGAGGTCTCCGTGCCTCCCCCAGAGCAGAGGGCAGAAAGGTTATATCCAAACTTGGCAGACCAGGCATGGAGAGAAAATCCAGATGATGAATACGTAGGGAGGAGAAGGAGAGTGCAGGGGAATAATGTTGCCCCCAACCGGCCCCACCTCCCTATGAGGAAGAAGGGGCTGGAGGAGGAAGGGAAGATGAAGGTGAGGAAGAGCCAGAGATAGAGGAAGTACAGGACAAGGGCAGAGAAAGTCAGACAGGAGAGAAAAGGAGAAGCAGGAGAGAGAACTGGAGGTGTTTGATCTGTCTCTTGTAGATTTGGCATTACAACAGGAACAGAAACCATACCTAACATTGACAGTAATGGGTAAAAAGATAACATTTCTCTGTGATACTGGGGCAGACCGAACCTGTATTTGTAAAGATAATGCACCAGAGGGAATTGACATTAATGGAGAAAAAATTATAGTGCGATCAGCCTCTGGTCATAAAGGTATTGAACAGCTGTCTGCACCAGTAACACTGAAACATGTAAAGACAGGGAGTGAAGCTACTCTGCCTGTACTGATTTCAGTACAATGTCCTGTTAATCTATTGGGAAGAGATGAGATGACGCAGTTAAACATAGAAGTAAGACCGACAGTGAGGGGAATGCAGGCTCATGTGATAAAGGATAATATGGTTGTAAGTGGTGAAGGGGAACCATGTTATTGGTATAGCCAGGACCTGTTGAGGGGAGGTAACTCAGACATACCAAAGACCTTAGTAGACTTGACTAAAACCCTAGTACCTGACTCACCTAAAATGACTGAGGATGACTTACATTGTACTCTGTGGTATAATACACACTCTGTCCCTAGTAAAGAATATGAGGAAGCTCTGTTTAAAACCACAGAAAGGACTATAGCCTTGAAATGGTTTTACTATGACAACACCCACGCAGTAGTGGAGGTGGAAATAGGGCCCCAAAGTCAGAGACTGTTCAGGGAAATATGGAGCCCACATGTGTCCCTAGCAAAGGAGCCAGCAGAGGACTGGAAAGACATGGGCCAGTGGGTATCCAAGGGCAAGAGGATCACTGATTGGGTCAATATTGTGAGTGGCGATCAACACAGCCCATCCACAGATAGTACATTTAGATGAGAATAGCAGATGCTGAGGAGAGGAATACCTGTTGACAGAACAACAGGAGTCAGACTTAAAAGAAGTTCCAGAGCATTTGTGGTCCCAGGGTCCAGCAGACGTAGGATTAATAAAAGGGGTAATTCCAGTACAGGTGATACCCAAATCTAATCATAGGCTATATCAGAAGCAATACCCTATGAAACCAGAAGCAATAAAAGGTTTGCAGTTTACCAAGAGCAGATTGGGAGGGACCTTGAGGGAGGGCCAATTCCCGGGGAGATAGTGAGGCCAGAAACAAAGGTGCAGTGTCCTGGAAATCACAGTCTGTTTTGTTTTTTTTCCAGTTCTGCTGGGAGTACATTGGATGATGGGGTTTTGTGTTGAATTAGAGACAGTGAGACTATTAGTCAATAGCTAGGAGAGAAGAGAGGTTACGGTAGCAAAGACAGACAAGAAGGAAATGGTAATAGTGGAGACAGGAGTGAGTGGAAGTGTTACAATTGTGACAAAACGGGACATTTTGCTAGAGAATGTGAGGAACCGTGTAGTTACTGTGCAAGGAAAGGGCACCAGTTAAGAAACTGTAGGCAGAAGGGGAAGAGAGAAATCAGGAGTCCTCATGACCTGGCTGTTTGGTTGTTGTTTTTTAATTGGGGTTTTCAAATAAAAAACAACACACCTAGTATGATGTTTATAAAGCCTTGTTGTTTCAATTTTGGGGGGTTTTCAGCAGGTCAAGGGTGATAGGTCTTAGAGGAGCACACAGTGAATTTTATGGAGTTTTTTAGGTTTTTGCTGAGTTTGGGGTATATATGATTTCTTATGAGAATGAATGTCATGAGGATTAATGAACACTTGGGATAAGTAACATTTATTAAATATTTAGAATAATGGTAATGTTTGGTATACTATGGGATGGAATTTCAATTGCCTCTGAACTCTGTTTTAACTTTCTGGTGTTAATTAATCATCCACACTGGTAAATTCTAAAGGCATGAGAGGAGGACTTTAAGATAGTTTATTTTACCAATAAATAAAAATAAGGGATGGCAATTGGATGATAAATTACCAATATTACCTAAGTGATTGTTAGGTAGGTGATAATATTGACACATGGGCAGTGACATGTGTCAAAAGGAGGGATGGATGGTAGAACAGATTAGACAACACTTTGTTGCACATGGGATTACTAATTATTTTTTTTTAAAAATATGTGTTATCTGTGCTCAAACTAATCACCAGGGCAGACAAAGGGCACCTCAGGGTGAGTATCCTCCGGCTAAGTACCCTTTCCAGCAATTGGAAATGGATTTTATAGTGTTATCACGGAGTGAAGGGAAGAAATTTAGAGTAACCCCAGATAAAATGGGTTATCCCCCTTTGAGAAAGTGTTTGGAAGACCTTACAGAATGCCACAGTTGGCAGAACCAGACAGGCAGACATAGAACTAGAGAGCACCCTAGCAGAACACGTGAGAAGGTCGTTTATTAACCACACCTGTATGTCAGAGGTTTTGTGCCCCCACAGGTGAATTAAAGGAGAAGGTGACCCACTCTATCTAACCAGGAGACTGAAGCAGGCCTGGCGGGAAGGGCCCTACCAAGTACTGCCTTTGCCAGCAGAACAGCTGAGAGATCCATCTGGGTGCATGTCACACACTGTAAAAAGGCAAAACCAGCTACACCTGACGAACAAACACAGAGTTAGGAGAAAGATCCGATAACCACAAGGGTCCGGGGGTTGGCTCCTTAACGAAGATTCCCTTACCCTGTCTGATCATCCCTGTGTGAGTTCGGTAGAAGGTGAAGCAATGGGTTGGCCTCTGGCATCTGACATGTTCTCAGGGCAAGGGTGGGGATTCACAGGTCTCCCGACGGTAGGTAGCTGTCTGATTGTGGGGGCCATATTCCTAACACACATGGACCCTCCTGTTTCAGCCAGAAGTGGTAGTTAACCTAACACAAGTTGAAAAGGCATAGGAGACAGCTAGACGTAGGGAAAGGGGAAATACTAGGGACTTTAGGGAAGGACATCACCATATGTATGTCACCATGTACATCCTGGGACTATGTAGTTGCTTATACCAAGCGGGGGGGGGGATATGTCAATCTCCATACACAGTTTAGGGACAGGTGTAGTATTGTGAAAGTAGGGAATTATCAGAAATGGCAGTGCGACCCATATGAGGGTAGGTACTGTCTGAAAGTCTGAATTATGCTAAAACAGATTACAGACCTGACAAGTGAGATATCTTCTTCAACTGGGGCACCCTATAGAGTAAACCTCTCTGAGGGAGGTAGTGAGACAGTGCAAACTATAGACCTGAAGGAAGTAGTACAGATGGAGACGGAGTAAATAGATTTTAACCTGTGGTTGGAATGGATTCAGTATACAGTCTAAAGAGGACTGTTATGCCTGTAGGACAGCCAAACCAAGGTTAACAACTACTCCGTTCCCCTTGACAGGCTTTAACTCTCTGTCAGGTTCCATGCAAGCCACCTGGGAATGTGGTGAAAGAGTCTTGTAGTAACTTGCACTATCTGTACCCCCCATAACAAAGTCATCCCGACCTGGGTTGCCTCAGTTTGAAGTCACAGGGGATTCTTATTGTTTTTCTATGACTAATAAGATAGGATACAGGGTAAGGCATCTTAGCTCCTGCTCCCACACAGAGAATGTCACACCTAAAGAGACCATGACTAATCTCTCCTCTTTGTTGCAGCCAGAGGATTTTAGGAACCAAAACCAGGCCCGTATTGACATCTGATGGTTGTGTGGTGATAACTGATTGTGAACTCACCTACATACGCAAACAATCAAACGTGTCAGAGACTGGTGAGTTGTCACGTAGAAAGTAGAACCTCCTCCCGGGATCCTTTGATGAAAGGATATATATATATTGATGGGATAGGAGTACCTCGAGGGGTTCCAGAACAATTCAAAGCTAGGAATCAGATCGCAGCTGGGTTTGAATCAAGTATTTTCTGGTGGTCAACAATTAATAAAAACGTAGATTGGATGAATTATGTTTACTATAACCAGCAAAGATTTATAAACCACACTTGTGATGCAATAAAGGGATTAGCTGAGCAGACAGCGGCAACTAGCTTAATGACATGGCAGAATAGAACAGCTTTAGATATGCTTTTGGCTGAGCGGGACGGGGTTTGTGTTCTGTTTGGATCTATGTGCTGTACTTTCATCCCCAAACAATACAGCACCGGACGGGTCCGTGACCAAAGCGCTTCAGGGACTCACCACGCTGGCGAACGAACTGGCTGAGAACTCTGGTATTGATAGCTCCCTAAACGGTTAGTTTGATAACATATTTGGTAAATGGAAAACTATTGTTGTAACTATTCTGGGTGAAGTTATAGCTTCTATGAGTATACTTGTTCTTTGTGGATGTTGTCTTATTCCCTGTGTCTGAGGGTTGGTGAGCAAGGCAGTTTCCCAACAGATGGTGAGATACGGCCCAATCCCGGACTCCGACTGAAGGATATGACCTACCAGGCTTGGTGGAGGACGACGACGATCCAGATAATTTGAGACTGGATGTTTTCCTAGAACTATAAATCTCTAGTTTAAAAGTTATTGTAATGATCTTTTGTGTATTAAAGTCTCGTTTTAAGTATGATGTACTAGTTACCATTGCTAAAAAGTAACGTTATGCTTTTAATCATGGGGTAACCCTGATGAACCTGTAATGTTTTAATATGCAAACCAACTTATATACTTCAATGAGTGTGATTCATTTCTATAACAACATATATTTTGTATGTGTGTAATATTTAGTCAAAGGGTGGAATTGATAGATTAATTATTAATGACTAATTATTACACCCTGAAACTGTGTATAATGTGTGAGTGTAGGACCAGTAAAGGCTATGGCATTGAGCCATTATTTAGCAATGTGAGTAAGAGTCAGGCCAGACAACAAAGACAACTGAGAAACTAAGATAAAGAGGCCTCCCAATTTAGGGAGGGGAGAAACTTATGAAAACATGGTGCAGAATATTGTGAGAACGGCAATAACTGAGTAAAGCAGGGAGTAGGATATGTGTGTGTGTGTGTGTGTATGTATGTGTGTATGCATGTGTGTATATGTGTGTGTGTGTGAACTGAAGGTCAGTAGAGCAGTTTTAGAGTGGAAAACTACAGCCCGCCTACAGAGGGAAGGGATTTCTTTTTGTATGACGTATGAGTATAAAAGATGGACTCTGAAATTGTGATGGCAGAATTCTCAATGAATAAATATCTCTGACCATGCAGACCGGGACTCTGGGCGTTACTTAAATCCCAAAAAACTTACAACCTTTTGGGAGACGCACAGAGACACTAAAATAGTTTGTTAAATAATTCACTTAACAGGTTGCCCATGGTAGAAACTGATTTACAGTAAGGAAGGTGAGGTTGCCCCTGGAAAGAAACTGATTTACAGTAAGGAAGGATGAAGTTGCCCCTGGTAGAAACTGATTTACAGTAAAGAAGGATGAGGTTGCCCATGGTAGAAACTGATTTACAGTAAAGAAGGATGAGGTTGCCCATGGTAGAAACTGATTTACAGTAAGGAAAGATGAGGTTGCTCCTGGTAGAAACTGATTTACAGTAAGGAAGGGATGAAGTTTCCCATGGTAGAAACTGATTTACAGTAAGGAAGGGATGAAGTTGCCCCTGGAAGAAACTGATTTACAGTAAGGAAGGTGAGGTTGCCCCTGGTAGAAACTGATTTACAGTAAGGAAGGATGAGGTTGCCCCTGGAAAGAAACTGATTTACAGTAAGGAAGGATGAAGTTGCCCCTGGTAGAAACTGATTTACAGTAAGGAAGGATGAGGTTGCCCCTGGTAGAAACTGATTTACAGTAAAGAAGGATGAGGTTGCCCATGGTAGAAACTGATTTACAGTAAAGGAGGATGAGGTTGCCCATGGTAGAAACTGATTTACAGTAAGGAAAGATGAGGTTGCTCCTGGTAGAAACTGATTTACAGTAAGGAAGGATGATGTTGCCCCTGGTAGAAACTGATTTACAGTAAGGAAGGATGAGGTTCCCCCTGGTAGAAACTGATTTACAGTAAGGAAAGATGAGGTTGCTCCTGGTAGAAACTGATTTACAGTAAGGAAGGATGATGTTGCCCCTGGTAGAAACTGATTTACAGTAAGGAAGGATGAGGTTCCCCCTGGTAGAAACTGATTTAAAGTAAGGTCAGTTGTCACTTCATACTAACGGTTACAGTTAGGAGTTGGGTAGGATAAGCTGTTTACACACTAAACTAATTGGTATCTTTCAAGATATTGACTTTATAGGGTCCAACCACAGAGTTGAGTTAAGGATTTAAGAGCCCAGGGTTAACCCATGATAGTCCAGGGTTAACCCATGACATATCTCAAACGTGTCAATATGTGTTACAAAGGTCACTACAGCTAGACGCTACATAGATGTTTACCTCCCACAGTTATCTCATGACCAGACCGCTCTGTTGTTGTGTAAGAGAGAATGTGTGTGTGTGTGTGTGTGTGTGTGTGTGTGTGTGTGTGTGTGTGTGCGTGACCCACACCTACCTGCAGGTGAGCTGCTCTTGCTTGCTTGGATAGAAGGTGGCATTGAGAATAGAGAAGACACTTCCACCCATCATGGTCCCTGAGTACGGGGAGATCTGGAGACAGTACTGCCTGTAATCTCCACAGCAGCTCAGTAGGGACACACATGTAGCATGGCATGAACACGTCTCCCATGTTTCACCACACTGTCCCTCACATGATTGACCTGAAGAAAGATACATCTTCTTATCTTACTCAAAAGATAACTATTTTGTTTTAACTTGTTTGTTTTTTTAACATACAATACTATGGTAACAATTACAGTAGTTGGTATCTGAATCGTATTAATCTCGGTTAACACAGAACTAAAATTTCACGTAATTTGGTCAGCTGCGTGATTTCTTATAAGCAAATGAAATGTATAAACTACACTGAACAAAAATATAAACACAACATGTAAAGTGTTTCATGAGCTGAAATAAAAGATCCCAGAAATTTTCCGGACGCACAAAAAGCTTATTTCTATAAAATGTTGTGCATTAATTTGTTTACATCCCTGTTAGTGAGCAGTTCTCCTTTGCCAAGATAATCCATCCACCTGACAGGTGTGGCATATCAAGAAGCTGATTTGGTATTTTATTAGGATCCCCATTAGCTGTTGCAAAAGCAGCAGCTACTCTTCCTGGGGTCCACACAAAACATGAAAAATGACATAATAGAGAACATGAATAGACAAGAACAGCTCAAGGAAAGAAACTACATACATTTTAAAGGCACACGTAGCCTACATATCAATACATACACACAAACTACCTAGGTCAAATAGGGGAGAGGCGTTGTGACGTGAGGTGTTGCTTTACCTGCTTTTTGAAACCAGGTTTGCTCTTTATTTGAGCAATATGAGATGGAACGGAGTTCCATGCAATAATGGCTCTATATAATACTGTACGCTTTCTTGAATTTGTTCTGGATTTGGGGACTGTGAAAAGACCCCTGGTGGCATGTCTGGTGGGGTAAGTGGGTGTGTCAGAGCTGTGTGTAAGTTGACTATGCAAACAATTTGGGATTTTCAACACATTAATGTTTCTTATAAAATGAAGAAGTGATGCAGTCAGTCTCTCCTCAACTTAAACAGCATGATCATTAAAACAGGTGCACCTTGTGCTGGGGACAATAAAAGGCCACTCTAAAATGTGCAGTTTTGTCACACAACAATGCCACAGATGTCTCAAATAGAGGGAGCGTGCAATTGGAATGTCCACCAGAGCTGTTGCCAGAGAATTTAATGTTAATTTCTCTACCATAAGCCGCCTCCAACGTCATTTTAGAGAATTTGGCAGTAGGTCCAACTGGCCTCACAACCGCAGAACACGTGTATGGAGTTGTGTGGGAGAGGGGTTTGCTGATGTCAACGTTGTGAACAGAGTGTGCCATGGTGGCGGTGGAGTTATGGTATGGGCAGGCATAAGCTATGGAGAACGAACACAATTGCATTTTATCGGTGGCAATTTGAATGCACAGAAATATTGTGACGAGATCCTGAGGCCCATTGTGAGGGCCATTTTTTAAAAGGTATCTGTGATCAACAGATGCATATCTGTATTCCCAGTCATGTGAAATCCATAGATTAGGGCCTAATGAATTTATTTCAACTGACTGAGTTCCTCATATGAACTTTAACTCAGCAAATTCTTTGAAATTGTTGCATGTTGCGTTTATTTACAGTTGCGTTTATCCTTCCTTGCGTATATTTTTGTTCAGTATATTTTCAGGTCATTATAAATAATATGTTTGTGTACTAGTTAATTATATGCAGTAGCCTACAGTATGTAAAAAAATTAATAAAAGGGATTTTAATGGAAAATAAACACTAGGCCAAGTAAATATTTATAAGCAGTTTTCATATGCAAAATAATACAATAGTAGGACAATCAAATCGATTAGCCCTATCTGATACTGTTCAAGAAGTAGTTATGTTATCTCCTGAACATTAATACGTATAGTTCTCTGGTAATGAATCTACTGTTTAGAAATACATTCGTCAATCTCACGTTCACAACTGTTATTGACAATCAAGTTTTGTTGGGACTCTGTACTTGCGTGTTAAGAGCTTTTAACCCAGTAATAATGTATCTACTTGACAGAATTAAATTTCTTCTTAAACTTTTATATACATATTTAACTTGAAGAATGGTAACTTACCAGTTATTTCGGAAATGCATCCAAGTATCACTGCTAAGAGCAAGACGCTCTGTCTCCACTTGAACCTCATAGTAGACAGCTGTTCTACATTCTTTCCCTGTCTATTCATTTTTATCAGCACACTGTTATGACGATGTGGCATTCAGAAAGACCTGCATTTGCGGTGTTCTAAAAGTAACAAAGGTCTTTCCGATAATTAATATTTGGCTCCAGGCAAGTGTGTCACGCACTGTTATTCTTTAACAGAATATGGCACTGACACATGTTTACTTCTAGTAGAGAAGTGTATCGCGCTGCAGTGTAACTTGTTGCTATTTTAGAGAATAAAAGGTTGCAAAAAAGGTAAATATAAGTCATATTTAAATAGATTAAATAGCCTTCGAATTACAGTTCGATAACTTTATACGTTTTTCCTGCAACATTGTAGCGCTTTCAACGGTCTCGTGCTAATAAGCGAAAAGGCACGGTTTCCACGCATGCGCAATTGCACATTTTACAGCCCCTGTAAGCTAGCAGGTTAGCCTGTTGGCTCTCAAGATATATTGAAATAAGTTATTTTAGCCGTTTTCTATTATTATTTGGTTGGGATTTCGTTATTGGCTGTCGCTAAGACGAGTCATGGATTTCTCGTCGTGCATGATGATGTCTCCGAACAGAATGCTAGAGCTTGCTAGACCGTTTTCAGTCCATTTATGTCGCTAACCAGCTACTGTAGTTTACGGAAATGTATCTTTGGTAGACGATTATCGCTTCATTAGTTTCCTTTTTGTTTTTGAAATGGATGAAAAAGAGGAGGTATTGCACGGACTTGAAAAGACTGGATGGCAAAACAGTTCTCATCACTGGTAAGGCAGCTACACAAGCGAATATAAGAAATTCAAATTAGCCTTCTTCTTCTTCTATGATGTCATAACGGTCCGCAAACAATCGTTTAAGTGCATGCCGCCACCTACTGTGCTGGAATGTACGATCGATCAGGTTTCTCCCAATTCTGTACTACCATGAAAATAAAATAAAAACCTAATAAATCCCTACCAACTTCTACCACACCCTCCCCCAAAACCCACCTCCCCCGTTAAACTTGATCTATGTAATGCTGAAACACTCCACCCTTAGGATTGTTTAGCATGTCAACAACCATTTCAACAGTAAAATCTGTTACCCCCAATATCTCTTTTGCAGTCTCCACAATAACCTTCAACCTGGCATTTCTGCTTTCCACAACCCGAGTCGTGTTGATAACCTTACCAATAAAAACTATGAAGTCAACTTTATTTATTATCAAAGATTTGTGAACAGGCCTCCAAACCATGCCAGGACCAGCAGAAACACCAGCCCCGACATTAGGTCCCCTTACTACAGGACCAGCAGAAACACCAGCCCCGACATTAGGTCCCCTTACTACAGGACCAGCAGAAACACCAGCCCCGACATTAGGTCCCCTTACTACAGGACCAGCAGAAACACCAGCCCTGACATTAGGTCCCCTTACTACAGGAGCAGCAGAAACACCAGCCCCGACATTAGGTCCCCTTACTACAGGACCAGCAGAAACACCAGCCCCGACATTAGGTCCCCTTACTACAGGAGCAGCAGAAACACCAGCTCCGACATTAGGTCCCCTTACTACAGGACCAGCAGAAACACCAGCCCCGACATTAGGTCCCCTTACTACAGGAGCAGCAGAAACACCAGCCCCGACATTAGGTCCCCTTACTACAGGACCAGCAGAAACACCAGCCCCGACATTAGGTCCCCTTACTACAGGAGCAGCAGAAACACCAGCCCCGACATTAGGTCCCCTTACTACAGGACCAGCAGAAACACCAGCCCCGACATTAGGTCCACTTACTACAGGACCAGCAGAAACACCAGCCCCGACATTAGGTCCCCTTACTACAGGACCAGCAGAAACACCAGCCCCGACATTAGGTCCCCTTACTACAGGAGCAGCAGAAACACCAGCCCCGACAAATTTTGTTTAAAATTAGGGATTCCCCTTCTCCCTGTTGACGTCCCCTTCCCCGTTCATGCCCTAGATAGCCGTCCGTTGGGTGCGGGCTTGATCAGGGAGGTCACGGCGCCACTTAGGATGTGTGCGCAGGGGGGTCATCAGGAGATGATCCAGCTATTTCTGATTGACTCGCCTGCGTATCTGGTGGTGCTGGGCATGCCCTGGTTGAGTACCCATAACCCATCTATTTCGTGGCAGGAGAGGGCTCTGATGGAGTGGTCTGCCCAGTGTGTGGGTCGATGTTTAGGCGTTTCCGTAGGGGCTACCTCGGTGGAGAGTCCAAACCAGGTGCCCGCATTGCACGTTCCCCCTGAGTATGGGGATTTGGCTATTGTGTTCAGTAAGTCGAGGGCGACACAGTTGCCTCCCCATAGGCAGGGAGATTGTGCGATAGACCTCCAGGCAGGAGCTGCGCTCCCACGGAGCCATGTGTATCCTCTGTCTCAGGAGGAGAAGAGAGCTATGGAGACTTACATAGACGAATCTCTGAGACAAGGATACATACGGCCCTCCACTTCCCCTGCGTCCTCTAGTTTCTTTTTTGTGAAGAAAAAGGATGGTGGGTTACGCCCGTGCATTGATTACCGTGGTCTCAATCAGATTACGGTGAAGTACAGTTATCCACTCCCGCTGATTGCGACCATGACGGAGTCATTGCACGGGGCGCGTTTCTTCACTAAATTAGATCTCAGGAGCGCGTACAACTTGGTGCGCATTAGGGAGGGCGATGAATGGAAGACAGCCTTTAGTACCACCTCGGGCCATTACGAGTATCTTGTCATGCCATACGGGTTGATGAACGCTCCTTCAGTTTTCCAATCATTCGTGGATGAGATCTTCAGGGACATGCAGGGGCAGGGGGTGGTCGTGTACATAGATGACATTCTCGTGTACTCGCCTACCCGAGTCGAGCATGTGGCCCTGGTGCGCCGAGTGTTGCGGAGGCTGTTGGAGCACGACCTGTATGTCAAGGCAGAGAAGTGTCTGTTTTTCCAGGAGTCAGTCTCCTTTTTGGGGTATCAGTTGTCTGCGTCAGGGGTGAAGATGGAGGTAGACCGGGTGTCAGCCGTGCGTAATTGGCAAACGCCAACCACTGTGAAGGAGGTGCAGCAGTTTTTGGGGTTTGCGAATTACTACCGGAGGTTTATTCGGGGTTTTGGACAGGTGGCAGCTCCCATAACGTCTCTTTTGAAGGGGGGTCCGGTGCGTCTGCAGTGGTCAGCCGAGGCGGACAGGGCGTTTGGGAGGCTGAAGGACCTGTTTACCTCGGCCCCGGTGCTGGCGCATCCGGATCCCTCTTTACCATTTCAGGTAGAGGTGGACGCGTCAGAGGCCGGTATAGGAGCCGTGCTTTCGCAACGGTCCGGCGCGCCACCTAAACTCCGCCCCTGTGCTTTTTATTCCAAGAAGCTCAGTCCGGCGGAGCGAAATTATGACGTAGGGGACAGGGAGCTGTTAGCCGTGGTACAGGCCCTAAAGGTGTGGAGGCACTGGCTTGAGGGGGCTCAACACCCTTTCCTCATTTTGACGGACCACCGTAACCTGGAGTACATCCGGGCAGCGAGGAGGCTGAACCCTCGCCAGGCGAGGTGGAATATGTTTTTGACCCGGTTCACATTTAAGATCACGTACATCCCAGGGTCACAGAACGGTAAGGCAGATGCACTGTCTCGGCGGTATGACACGGAGGAGAGGTCCGTGGAGCCCACGCCCATACTGCCGGAGTCGTGTCTGGTGGTACCGGTAGTGTGGGAGGTCGATGCTGAACTCGAGCGGGCGTTACGCACCGACCCTAGTCCACCTCAATGCCCGGAGGGTCAGAAGTACGTTCCGCTCGAGGTTCGGGATCGATTGATCTATTGGGCTCACACGTCACCCTCCTCCGGACACCCTGGTATCGGCCGGACAGTGCACTGTCTTAGTGCCAAGTACTGGTGGCCCACGTTGGCCAGGGATGTGAGGGTTTATGTTTCCTCCTGCTCGGTGTGCGCCCAGTGTAAGGCGCCTAGACATCTGCCTAGGGGTAAGTTACTACCCCTGCCCGTTCCACAACGACCATGGTCTCACCTCTCGGTGGATTTCCTCACTGACCTTCCTCCTTCACAGGGGAATACCACTATACTGGTCGTTGTGGACCGGTTTTCTAAGGCCTGTCGTTTGCTCCCTATGCCGGGCCTTCCTACTGCCCTGCAAACGGCCGAAGCACTATTCACCCATGTGTTCCGGCACTACGGGGTACCCGAGGATATCGTGTCTGATCGAGGTCCCCAATTTACCTCCAGAGTCTGGAGAGCTTTTATGGAGCGGTTGGGGGTCTCGGTGAGCCTCACCTCGGGTTACCACCCGGAGAGTAATGGGCAGGTGGAACGTGTGAACCAGGATGTGGGTAGGTTTCTCAGAACATACTGCCAGGACCGGCCGGAGGAGTGGGCAAGGTACGTTCCCTGGGCCGAAATGGCCCAGAATTCCCTACGCCATTCCTCCACTAACCTAACCCCTTTTCAATGTGTGTTAGGTTACCAGCCGGTTCTGGCACCTTGGCAGCAGAGCCAGATCGAGGCTCCTGCGGTGGATGAGTGGGTGCGGCGCTCGGAGGAAACATGGAACGCTGCACACGTCCACCTGCAGCGGGCCCTCCGTCGTCATAAGGCGAGCGCCGATCTCCACCGCAGTGAGGGACCGGTGTACGCACCTGGTGATCGAGTCTGGCTCTCTACCAGAAACCTACCCCTCCGCCTGCCCTGCCGGAAACTGGGTCGGCGGTTTGTAGGGCCATTTAAAGTCCTGAGAAGATTGAACAAGGTGTGTTACAAATTACAACTGCCTGTTGAGTATAAAAGTATTAACCCCTCGTTCCATGTGTCTCTTCTCAGGCCGGTGGTAGCTGGCCCACTCCAAGAAAGTGAGATCTTGGAGACTCCTCCGCCCCCATTGGACATCGAGGGGGCACCGGCGTACTCCGTGCGGTCCATCTTGGATTCGAGACGTCGGATGGGGGGTCTCCAATATCTAGTGGAGTGGGAGGGGTACGGCCCGGAGGAACGGTGCTGGGTGCCGAGGAGAGACATTTTAGACCCGTCTCTCCTGACGGAATTCCATCGTGGGCACCCGACGCACCCTGCTCCGCGTCCTCCTGGTCGTCCCCGAGGCCGGAGTCGGCGCACGTCTGGAGCCGCGCGTCAAGGGGGGGGTACTGTCACGGTTTCGGCCGAGGCTGCCTCTCTTCCTTGCTCGGGCAGGCTTCGGCGTTCGTCGTCTCCGGAATACTAGCTGCCACCGTTGCATGTTTCTATGTTCGTTTGCTTTTGTCTGATTGTTGTTACACCTGTTATCGTTTAGTGTAATTAGTGTCCTATAAGTTCTCGTTGTGTTTGTCAATTGTTGTGTGTGATTGTTTTCTCTGTCGTGCGTTGCTGGACGTAATTATTGTATTGCTCGGTTGAGCTGTTCTCCACTGTGTTGGAGCGTTTTGGCGCACCTGTGTAGTGCGCCCGTTTTGTTTCTCGCCTGCGTGCGGAGTTTCGCCTTCGGGCTAGTTGGTGCGTTTCCCTTGTGATTTTCACTAAAGTCTTTGGACTGTGCTTCTGCGTCCTGCGCCTGATTCCACCACCACACCCACCTACAGCCACACTGACAATTTGTCACAAAGTACTTTACAGATACCCAGCCTAAAACCCCAGAGAGCAAGCAATGCAAATGTAGAAGCACAGTGGCTAGGAAAAACTCCCTAGAAAGGCTGGAACCTAGGAAGAAACGTAGAGAGGAACCAGGCTCTGAGGGGTGGCCAGTCCAGACATGATACTCCACAGCTGTATTCTACACGCCACGCTCTACACTCATTATTCATTCTCTCTTTCTCTTTCTTTCTAACTCTTTCTCGCTCCCTCCTTCCTGCCTCTCTCAGGTGGCAATGCTGGCATCGGCAAAGAGACAGCTGTTGCCTTGGCGATGCCAGGTGCCCGTGTCATCATAGCGTGCCGTGACGTGGACAAGGCTTAGAAGGCAGTTAGGAAGATCAGGGTTCACAACATGAATGTCCTTCACATGGAGCTGGACCTGGCCAACATGCGCTCCATGAGGGACTTCTGTAAGACCTTCCTACAGAGGGAGAAGAGACTGGACATCCTCATCAATAATGCAGGTGAGAGAGAGAGCGGGAGGGAGGGAGGGAGTATGTCTTGTCAGCCATTTGTCCAAGGATTCCTAAATACCATGTAAGGGTCCGTTCACACTGCTCGCAGTAAAACAAACTATGCCAGAAACAAGCCATTACGTTGGTCCTAGCTGACAGAATAATTGATTAGAACCAATAAAATGACTTTTCGGAGTCGTGAACAGACCCTCCAGCCACCCAAGCCATAGACTGTTCTGTCTGCTTCTGCACGGCATGCGGTACCGGAGCAACAAGTCTGACACAAACAAGCTCCTTAACAGCTTCTATCCCCAAGCCATAAGACTGCTAAAAAGCTAACAAAATTACATTTTATTTTGCACTGACTCTATGCACACTCACTCACTCACTCTATGCACACACTCACACAGACACTCCAACACACACACACACACACACACACACACACACACACACACACTTCATTTGTTCACACACACACACACACACACACACACACACACACACACACACACACACACACATTCATACTGTCTCTTAACACACTCACATACAATCATCATATACGCTGCTGCTACTCTGTTTATCATACATCCTGATGCCTAGTCACCTTACCCCTATACATATCTAACCCTCCCACTCCAGTATCCCTGCACATAGTAAATATGGTATTGGCACTGACCCTGGAGCTGACCCTGTATATAGCTACTGACCCTGGAGCTGACCCTGAAACGGACCCTGTATATAGCTACTGACCCTGGTGCTGACCCTGGAGCTGACCCTGAAACTGACCCTGTATGTAGCTACTGACCCTGGAGCTGACCCTGGATCTGTCCCTGTATATAGCTACTGACCCTGGATCTGTCTCTGTATATAGCTACTGACCCTGAAACTGATCCTGTATATAGCTACTGACCCTGGATCTGTCTCTGTATATAGCTACTGACCCTGAAACTGATCCTGTATATAGCTACTGACCCTGGATCTGTCCCTGTATATAGCTACTGACCCTGGATCTGTCCCTGTATATAGCTACTGACCCTGGATCTGTCCCTGTATATAGCTACTGACCCTGAAACTGACCCTGTATATAGCTACTGACCCTGGATCTGTCCCTGTATATAGCTACTGACCCTGGATCTGTCTCTGTATATAGCTACTGACCCTGGATCTGTCTCTGTATATAGCTACTGACCCTGGATCTGTCCCTGTATATAGCTACTGACCCTGGATCTGTCTCTGACCCTGGATAGCTACTTACTTTCTCGTGTTCTTCTTATTTCTATTTCCTGTGTGTTTTTGTTCTACTTGACTTTTTGATTGATTTGTTTATAGTCCAACTGATATTAATTACTGTTGGGAAAGAGCAGGAAGGCATTTCAATGTACTTGTGCACGTGACAATAAAAACGTCAAACTTGAAACCCTCAGGTCTTGTTTCTAGGTTTTCTGGCGGTGCGTTTGAGTGCATTCATGAGGAGGTACAGACTCACTATGTTCAGCGTTCTGCAGGCACAGTGTTCCCTAATACCCTGTCACAGAACCATCTAACCTTGATGGGTAAATGGGATATATTTTCTTCTCCCGCTCTCTCCACCCAGGCATTTTTTTTTTATATCGAGGTATATTTCACTTTCTCTGTTCATAGGAGTAACAACATGAATTTGTGCATGAGGCAGAAATAATGCGGTGCGACTCGAGTTTCGCCATCAGCTGGAAGACGGTGTCCCTATTTGGTCAGTGTCAGTGGAGGAAAGGGAGAGCGGAGGGGTGTTGAGAGGCGGACCCTCAGTCTGGTGCTCTCTCCCTCCGCTGAGACTGACCATCAGATGCAGGCACCATCAGCCCAGTAAAATAAAAATAAAAAGCAAATTATTTAAATATATGCTCACTCAGCTGTGCCCCACAAGTAAAACAACAACTGATCTATTACCAGTGTGATCAAATAGCCTACCTCAAATTTGGAAATATAATTTAACAAATGGTCTGAACAACAATGCATTGGCAAGCTTCTACCCCCAAGCCATAAGACTCTTGAACAGCTAATCATGGCTACCCGGACTGACGTCTGTAGCCATGAAGTGCTTTGAAAGACTGGTCATGGCTCACATCAACAGCATAATCCCAGAAACCCTAGACCCACTCCAATTTGCATACCGCCCCAACAGATCCACAGATGATGCAATCTCTATCGCACTCCACACTGCCCTTTCCCACCTGGACAAGAGGAACACCTACGTGAGAATGCTATTCATTGACTACAGCTCAGCATTCAACACCATAGTGCCCTCAAAGCTCATCACTAAGCTAAGGATCCTGGGACTAAACACCTCCCTTTGCAACTGGATCCTGGACTTCCTGACGGGCCGCCCCCAGGTGGTAAGGGTAGGTAACAACACATCTGCCACACTGATCCTCAACACGGGGGCCCCTCAGGGGTGCGTGCTCAGTCCCCTCCTGTACTCTCTGTTCACCCATGACTGCATGGCCAGGCACGACTCCAACACCATCATTAAGTTTGCCGACGACACAACAGTGGTAGGCCTGATCACCGACAACGATGAGACAGCCTATAGGGAGGAGGTCAGAGATCTGGCCGTGTGGTGCCAGGACAACAACCTCTCCCTCAACGTGACCAAGACAAAGGAGATGATTGTGGACTACAGGAAAAAAAAGAGGACTGAGCACGCCCCCATTCTCATCGACGGGGCTGTAGTGGAACAGGTTGAGAGCTTCAAGTTCCTTGGTGTCCACATCACCAACGAACTATCATGGTCCAAACACACCAAGACAGTCGTGAAGAGGGCACGACAAAGCCTATTCCCCCTCAGGAGACTAAAAAGATTTGGCATGGGTCCTCAGATCCTCAAAAAATTCTACAGCTGCACCATCGAGAGCATCCTGACTGGTTGCATCACCGCCTGGTATGGCAACTGCTTGGCCTCTGACCGCAAGGCACTACAGAGGGTAGTGCGTACGGCCCAGTACATCACTGGGGCAAAGCTCCCTGCCATCCAGGACCTCTATACCAGGCGGTGTCAGAGGAAGGCCCTCAAAATTGTCAAAGACTCCAGTCACCCTAGTCATAGACTGTTCTCTCTGCTACCGCACGGCAAGCGGTACCGGAGTGCCAAGTCTAGGTCCAAAAGACTTCTCAACAGCTTCTACCCCCAAGCCATAAGACTCCTGAACAGCTAATCATGGCTACCCGGACTATTTGCACTGCCCCCCCACCCCATCCTTTTTACGCTGCTGCTACTCTGTTAAGTATTTATGCATAGTCACTTTAACTCTACCCACATGTACATATTACCTCAACTAGCCGGTGCCCCCGCACATTGACTATGCAACGGTACCCCCCTGTATATATAGCCTCCCTACTGTCACTTTATTCTATTGTATATATAGCCTCCCTACTGTCACTTTATTTTTTACTTCTGCTCTTTTTTTTCTCAACACTTTTTTGTTGTTGTTTTATTCTTACTTTTTTTTGTTTAAAATAAATGCACTGTTGGTTAAGGGCTGTAAGTAAGCATTTCACTGTAATGTCTGCACCTGTTGTATTCGGCGCATGTGACCAATAAAATTTGATTTGATTTGATTTGATATTTGCATTGTTCCCCCCACCCCACCCCACCCCACCCCCACCCTCTCTTTTAAGCTGCTGCTACTCTGTTTATTATCTATGCATAGTCACTTTAACTCTACCCTCATCTACATATTACCTCGACTAACCTGTGCCCCTGCACATTGACTCTGTACCGGTACCCCCCTGTATATAGCCTCGTTACTGTTATTTTATTTTACTGCTGCTCTTTAATTATTTGTTATTTTTATATTTTACTTATACATTTTTTACTTAACACTTTTTTTCTTAAAACTGCATTGTTGGTTAAGGGCTTGTAAGTAAGCATTTCACTGTAAGGTCTACACCTGTTGTATTCGGCGCATGTGGCAAATCAAATTTGATTTGAAGGGAAGGGAATTCAAGCAAAGCCAATATGTAGTGATAATGTATTGGGCCTATAGCCTACTGCACAAACCTCATTGCTACAGTACTGTTTCTAATTGGTTAATGTTGCATAAGCTTACGTTTTTTAAGGTCATGTTAAAAAAACTTCTGAGCGGTAGATCTCTGTTTGCATTTTGACTCAAAGTGATCTGGACTCAATGAAGGTTGGTGACCACTGCTGTAGATTATAGTGATTATACATCCCATAATCTAATGGTCAGGATGAGGTCTGATACACGTATACGGGTACAGTCATAGTTCAAGATCAGAGTATATGCCAATTAGCAGATGCTTTTATGCAAAGCGACTTAGTCATGCGTGCATACATTTTAACGCTTGGCGTTACAAGCAAACAGTGATGTTATGTTATGGTCAGGATGATCGAGGGGAAAGGAGAGCAGACAGTGATGTTATGTTATGGTCAGGATGATCGAGGGGAAAGGAGAGCAGACAGTGATGTTATGTTATGGTCAGGATGATCGAGGGGAA
Organism: Coregonus lavaretus; assembly: GCF_964263955.1. Taxonomy (NCBI): domain Eukaryota; kingdom Metazoa; phylum Chordata; class Actinopteri; order Salmoniformes; family Salmonidae; genus Coregonus; species Coregonus lavaretus. The sequence continues at coordinate 42,437,994 of NC_140004.1, forward strand.
AGGAGAGCAGACAGTGATGTTATGTTATGGTCAGGATGATCGAGGGGAAAGGAGAGCAGACAGTGATGTTATGTTATGGTCAGGATGATCGAGGGGAAAGGAGAGCAAACAGTGATGTTATGTTATGGTCAGGATGATCGAGGGGAAAGGAGAGCAGACAGTGATGTTATGTTATGGTCAGGATGATCGAGGGGAAAGGAGAGCAGACAGTGATGTTATGTTATGGTCAGGATGATAGAGGAGAAAGGAGAGCAGACAGTGATGTTATGTTATGGTCAGGATGATCGAGGGGAAAGGAGAGCAAACAGTGATGTTATGTTATGGTCAGGATGATCGAGGGGAAAGGAGAGCAGACAGTGATGTTATGTTATGGTCAGGATGATCGAGGGGAAAGGAGAGCAGACAGTGATGTTATGTTATGGTCAGGATGATCGAGGGGAAAGGAGAGCAGACAGTGATGTTATGTTATGGTCAGGATGATAGAGGAGAAAGGAGATCAGACAGTGATGTTATGTTATGGTCAGGATGATCGAGGGGAAAGGAGAGCAGACAGTGATGTTATGTTATGGTCAGGATGATCGAGGGGAAAGGAGAGCAGACAGTGATGTTATGTTATGGTCAGGATGATCGAGGGGAAAGGAGTAACCCCCCCCCCCCCCCACCTACGATCCTGGTGTGGCTTGATGCGCTAGTACTTAAAACCAGTCATTGTGTTTAAACAGAGAGGATTTACTCAGCCCAAAATCTGTCCGTGTGAGATAAGCCCTATAAGATATATGTGAGAGTGTGGAATTACGGGAGGCTTATTTGATCGAATAGAAGTTTCTTAATGTTTAGGCTGTTAAAAATGTACTAATATAAGTGGATGCATGTGGCATTCCAGCAACTTTGAGAAAAACGACTTAGTTGTGCCGGTTTTTCAATGTGTATCTGCCATCTCATTGGCTAGAATGGTCTCACCTGACCTCACTTGCCTTCACTCATTGAGAACATGCATTTCCATTGTTAGAGTGGTCATTTCGCTATCTTGTCAATATAATAGATCATCTTTGGTATAAATGAAAGAAAATGTTTGCACAACTCTCTCTTGTCGATTGAAATGTAATTGTTTGTTTTACTAAGTCATTAAGAAAAAACATTAATCATTAATCTCTTTCCCATCTCTCTCTCCTCCCTCCCTCCCTCCCTCCCTCCCTCCCTCCCTCCCTCCCTCCCTCCCTCCCTCCCACCCACCCACCCTCCCTCCCTCCCTCCCACCCACCCACCCACCCACCCTCCCTCCCTCCCTCCCTCCCTCCCTCCCTCCCTCCCTCCCTCCCTCCCTCCCTCCCTCCCTCCCTCCCTCTCTCCCTCCCTCCCTCCCTCCCTCCCTCCCTCCCTCCCTCCCTCCCTCTCTCCTCCCTCCCTCTCTCCCATGTTGTTCAGAGCAGCTGGACATATCACTACTCCATCATTTTCCGTATGCTGATGCAGGCCATCATGTTTATGTTCTTCGTGCCGTGTGAGACGGGCGCTCAGACCGTGTCGGACGAGGCTGCCAAGCTCAGCGGGGGATACTTCACTGACTGAAGGCCCGCCACGCTGAGGCCTTTCGCCAGGGACGCCGATGTGGCCAAGAAACTGTGGGAGGCCAGCGAGAGGCTGGTCAAACTGGCCTGAGAAACTGGAATGATTAAATGAAACTGAAGCTTTCCAAGCAAGCAATGTGTGGGAATCTCATATTTTGGTCAAACAAGCCAAAAATGTATTTTGTTTTTGTTTTGTTCTTAATGATTTCTTGTTGTTTTTTAATAACTATTTGTTTTCGGGGGACCTTATAGTGAATTATGTAAGTTTTTTTTATTTTTATAGTGAATTATGTACGTTTAATTTTTTTTTATAGATGGAGAATGGATTGTTGAACATTTATGGTTTGCCCTTGTATTGCTGACCTCAAACACTTGAATGAATGAATCTGTGGCAATACAGTGCTGTGTGATGTCTTGTTATTAGGACAGTGGTATGGTTTACTTCCATAAGTATTCAGAGGGTGGGGGTTTATTTTGTACAACGCTAGACAACACAGACAACCAGGGGTTTAAAACATCTGACACTTGAAGGTTTATGAATACAACCCTCAACACAATGCCACAATCTAACAGCACCATCTACAGGAAAAAAGCAGGTGCTGGAATTTAGATTTTGTTGACCTGTGATAGCAATAAGTGGAACTGAAAGTAAATGTTTGACATTGCTTATAAGAGTCGAGTCGCCATTTCAGGGTGTGATCATTACAGAGACGTCTCCGGATCAACTGGAATAATCACATTTCTTATTTAATTTTACTTGATATTTTAGTCATATAAAGTGGTGGTTGTTCTAGTGACGCTTGCATTTTAAGTTTTTTGTTTGTTTTGAAAATCAAAGTATACTAGGATACTGAAAGAAGATGGCAGATAGTTACCTGGATAGTTACCTGTGCTGCCATATTTGTTCAGAGACTTTCAGAGAGCCTGTTTCTCTGGGCTGTCACCACAACTTCTGTTCCAGCTGCCTGGACAAATTCTGGGTTGAGACCAAAAACAAGAACTGTCCGGTATGTAAGAGGAAATCTTCTAAGGATCATCCAAAAGTTAACTTTCAGTTGAAGGAACTGTCTGACAAATATGCCGGGAGAGAGAAAGCAGGGGATAAAGAGTGCATTCCAGATGAAGACAGAGAGGTGGTTTGTACTAAACACACAGATGAACCTAAATGGTTCTGTGAGGTGGAACAGAGAGCTGTGTGTCACGTCTGTGAGTTTCCTACACATCACGGACACACTGTCATTCCTTTAAAACAGGCAGTGAAAGACCTGAAGGAAAAACTAACATCAGACTTAGACTCACTGCAGAGCAAACAGGTTAAATGCAAAGACATTGAGAAGAAATACAGCGAAGTGGTGCAATACTCCAAGAAGCAGCTGGTATCCACAGAGAGACAGATCAGAGGGGAGTTTATGAAGCTTCATCAGTTCCTGAAAGAGGAAGAGGAGGCCAGACTGGCTGCACTGAGGGAGGAAGAGGAGGAGAAGGGAAAGATGATTGCCAGAGAGATTAAGAACATTCAGGACCAGATCTCTTCTCTCACAGAAAGCATCACTGCTTTGAAACAAGAACTCCAGAAAAGAGAGGTGCCATTTCTCAAGAGCTACAAACACATCCAGAGAAGTTCCAGAGCCCAGTACACACTGCCGGATCCACAGCTGGTCTCAGGAGCGCTGATAGATGTGTCCAAACACTTGGGCAACCTGCAGTTCAGAGTCTGGGAGAAGATACAGGGGATTGTCAAATACACTCCTGTGATTCTGGACGCCAACACTGCTGCCTACTCGCTCTCTCTGTCTGATGATCTGACCAGTGTGAAGCATTTAGGCAAAAGGCAGCAGCTCCCTGACAACCCAGAGAGGAGCACAAAGTATAGCAGAGTTCTGGGCTCTGAGGGGTTCAGCTCAGGAAAACACAGCTGGGAGGTGGAGGTGGGGGACCACCCTTACTGGTATATAGGCGTATCAACTTCAAACCCAGACTATGGATTGTTCAATATTAATCTTGTTAATGGTACATATAGTGTTGGAGGTAGGACCATCACTCTGAAGGGGAGACCCCAGAAGATCAGAGTACAGCTGGACTATGACAGGGGAGAGGTGTCCTTCTACGATACCAAAGACATGACACACATCTATACTTTGAAAGAAACATTTACTGAGAGAATGTACCCATTCTTCTCTATTGGATCGGCTGGTGATGCCAACCACCCCGATATACAGATCTGCCAATCAGAGGTGTCTCTTTCAGTGATGTCATCCCAGTGAGGTGTGTGTGTGTGTGTTTGTGAGAGAGAGAGAGATTAGGGAAAGGGGGATACCTAGTCAGTTGTACAACTGAATGCATTCAACTGAAATGTGTCTTCCCCATATAACCCAACCCCTCTGGATCAGAGAGGTGCGGGGGGCTGCCTTAATAGACATCCACGTCATCAGCGCCCGGGGAACAGTGGGTTAACTGCCTTGCTCAGGGGCAGAACGACAGATCTTTTACCTTGTCAGCTCGGGGATTCAATCCAGCAACCTTTCGGTTACTGGCCCAATGCTCCTACCCAACCAGTGCTTTGGTTTCTAATGGTTTCTAATGAATATGCATCACTTTGAGGAGGTGACTGTTGATTGGTTTTGGGTAATATACACTGTTCTCAGAGAGATTCAACTGCCCATCTATACCCAGAGAATCAGAGTGATGTCGTTAGGTTGTGACTCAGCTGTCATGCTGGGTTTATGTAATCAGTAAACTGTTTTCTATCGGGATTCATACAGTGATAAAGGTCTGTTCAGAGACGTGGCATGTCTCTGTCATCTGTAAATTGTTTTCTATGGGGATTCAGGCAGTTATAAAGGTCTGTTTAATAATTATACTGAATTATGCACTTTTTTAAAGTTTAATTATCAGAGAGTAATATAATACAGTACGTGTGTTTATAGTCAGATGATGTCATACGTATCTGAGAGAGGAGCCGAGAGATCTGTGTTTGTAAAAGTTCTCTCTCCTGTTCTGGGCATATGATTTTCTTTCATACATAAAAGTTATCTCTCCTGTTCTGGGCATATGATATTCTCTCATTCACTTTTGTTTGTTATTTCAATGACCTTTCTGTTGAATACATCTTATATCATCCTCTGATTATACAGTATCAGCTGTTAAGATATTGGTTTTTTATATTGGTTTTTAAATATTGAATCAATACTCTGTATTTGCTATGCTAATCAATATGAAATGTGACCTGTTCTGATTTGAAAAATATTCAGACATTATTCAACATGAATCATTTACTGTAACATCAAACTACAGTATGTATGAGTCTAATGTATGCGCTGTTAGCCCAGTTACAATGTGACATGAAAAAATAAAAATAAGAAATATAATAATAATAAAAAGTGAAATATTTAATGTCAATATTATTAGCTAATCTCTGTATCAGCTTAACCGTTCTGATTTGAATGAAACACATTTTTCCTCTGGTCAATACAAAGCCCAGGAGGATGTATTTGATCAATAAAGATTAAGAATAGAAGAGAAAAAGAAGTGTAACTTTATTTAAATTCTCATTTTATTGGTAACACCTTAACACATTTCCTTAAGTTAGAGAAACACACGTAGCATGTTGAAGTACAGAACAATAATCAGAAGAATCAGAGAAATATAGGATAAATATATTCTACAGAAGAAACCCAAACTGATAAAAGGAGAACAAGCCAGGGAAAATATAAAGAGCCAACTGTAGAGAAATGATTGAATAAGGTTTTTAAACAGAGGGACTAGGAAAAGAGTTAAAGAAACACTACACAGAGATACTAGCTCAGTGTTGTCAGTGCAGGTGGTCTAGTCACTGGATGGATGGATGGATGGATGGATGGATGGATGGATGGATGGATGGATGGATGGATGGATGGATGGATGGATGGATGGATGGATGGATGGATGGATGGATGGATGGATGGATGGATGGATGGATGGATGGATGGATGGATGGATGGATGGATGGATGGATGGATGGATGGATGGATGGATGGATGGATGGATGGATGGATGGATGGATGGATGGATGGATGGATGGATGGATGGATGGATGGATGGATGGATGGATGGATGGATGGATGGATGGATGGATGGATGGATGGATGGATGGATGGATGGATGGATGGATGGATGGATGGATGGATGGATGGATGGATGGATGGATGGATGGATGGATGGATGGATGGATGGATGGATGGATGGATGGATGGATGGATGGATGGATGGATGGATGGATGGATGGATGGATGGATGGATGGATGGATGGATGGATGGATGGATGGATGGATGGATGGATGGATGGATGGATGGATGGATGGATGGATGGATGGATGGATGGATGGATGGATGGATGGATGGATGGATGGATGGATGGATGGATGGATGGATGGATGGATGGATGGATGGATGGATGGATGGATGGATGGATGGATGGATGGATGGATGGATGGATGGATGGATGGATGGATGGATGGATGGATGGATGGATGGATGGATGGATGGATGGATGGATGGATGGATGGATGGATGGATGGATGGATGGATGGATGGATGGATGGATGGATGGATGGATGGATGGATGGATGGATGGATGGATGGATGGATGGATGGATGGATGGATGGATGGATGGATGGATGGATGGATGGATGGATGGATGGATGGATGGATGGATGGATGGATGGATGGATGGATGGATGGATGGATGGATGGATGGATGGATGGATGGATGGATGGATGGATGGATGGATGGATGGATGGATGGGGATAAAATCGTTTTATAAAGACCAAAACACATCCTCTCTCTTATTCTGCACTCCATACTAACACATATTTATATTACATCATATTTATCAACTGATTAGCACACTGGAAGAAGCTTGAAGTCGCTTAAAAAGTTGGACATCAAAATGCAGTGATTGTTCTTTTCGTTTGGGTTAAAAGTAATGGAAAAGTCGAAGCTATATTAATGTGTGGTAATATATGACTTAGGGAAGTTGTAGGTAGCTTAGTGGTTAGAGCGCTGGGCCAGTAACTGAAAGGTTGCTAGTTTGAATCCTGGAGCCGAGAAGGTGAAAAATATGTCGATTTACCCTTGGGCAATGCACTTAACCCCAATTGCTCCGGGTCGCCATTGATAATGGCTGACCCTGGCTGTGATCCCACTCTCAGGGGGAGTTAGGATATACCAAAAACTCATTTCCAATTTCACGAATATAAGCACCTACTTATGTAGACAATGCACTTTGTATTTATATGTTTGAAAGTTTCTAGTGTGTTCTTCCCTCTGAAGTCTATTGGAACGGATAACTATCAGTTTGCTTATTGGGTAGTTACTTCGGCAGCCGCGGTGATTTACAATCTTATACCAATCTAGCCCCTGATCAGCTAGATGTGCTACATTACATTTGAGAGTGACCTCTAGTGGGATTACAATGGAACTGCAGGCATTCTTTATGCCTCCTGTTGAGTAAGTATTGTGTACTGTTTCTCTCAGTTGAATCCTAACTTCCACTTAGGTCAAATGTTCACTTAGTCTCCCATTGACATCAATGCATGATGCACTCTCTCCCATATAAAAGCATGCTATAGAGTCTTCATTACATGTTCTTCATCATAACCATCATCACCGTCAGTCATCACCATCATCATTATCGCCTTATCATAATCATCTATCTTTGATATATATAATCTCGAGACAATAGTTGTATGGTCTTAAAAAGCTCAGAGAATAAATAAGGGTTTAGTATACCAACATTCAGTAGAACATTAGAAAGAGAAGAAGATAAACGATAAACACCTAAACTAGTCCTCCCATGCAAAGAAACGCCAGCTAAGATACTAGTTAATAGTGGTTTTGTAATACTATATACTTCCCCTAAGATACTAGCTAATAGTGGTTCTGTAATACTATATACTTCCCCTAAGATACTAGTTAACAGTGGTTCTGTAATACTGTATACTCCCCACTAAGATACTAGTTAATAGTAGTTTTGTAATACTGTATACTCCCCACTAAGATACTAGTTAATAGTAGTTTTGTAATACTGTATACTCCCCACTAAGATACTAGTTAACAGTGGTTCTGTAATACTGTATACTCCCCACTAAGATACTAGTTAATAGTAGTTTTGTAATACTGTATACTCCCCACTAAGATACTAGTTAATAGTTGTTCTGTAATACTGTATACTCCCCACTAAGATACTAGTTAACAGTGGTTTTGTAATACTGTATACTCCCCACTAAGATACTAGTTAACAGTGGTTTTGTAATACTGTAAACTCCCCCCTTTAAATATGCATCTTCTTTTTATATTGATTTTCAGTGCTAGTAAAGACACAAAGAAGAACACAACAACAACCTTTGTACATGCTGCTTTCTCTTCTTTCTCTTGGAGGGGGGAGGAGGAGGGGTCACATGTTTGGTTAGCTCGCTTACTCAGGAACACTTTTAGGGACGTACAAAATGAAGCCCTCGTCTTTCAACTAGGGAACCTACCTTTAAAACATAAAGCAACAGAGAGTAATCCAACAGTAAATGCACTTTAAACTGTCAGACAAAATAAATAAATATAAACTTGAGGACTAACCAACCGGCTGACCGCCTGACAGTCCAATGAGATGGCTTTGCTAAAAATGGCCTGCCCAATAGCGACAAGAAACCTCCTTAGGCAGCCAATCACAGGCAGATGGTGGGACGGCGTCAGGAGAAAACCTCACACCTATTCGTTAGAGAGAAACAGCCCTGTGCTGATGATGTCTCTTCTGGGAACGACACATCCTCACTGCTAAAGTACATGTGTGTTTAAATCCATCTGTCCATCTCTGTTAACCCTGGCACAAACACAGTGAGTAGTAGTAACACAAGTCAATAACACTAGATAGTACCAAGTCAACGAGTGTGATTTTACAAATGTGAAAATATACATAAAAAGATAATTAAATCATAAGAAAAGTAAGTCCACGACTGAAGGCAGAGGCCTGATAGGACCCCTGAAATAAAGCCTTCATCTCCTAATTTACCTCTCTTTCATGTGGAATTTCATGTTCTTTATTGTAGAATAATAGTGAAGATATCAAAACTATGAAATAACACATATGGAATCATGTAGCAACCAAAAAAGTGTAAAACAAATCAAAATATATTTTACATTTGAGATTCTTCAAAGTAGCCACCCTTTGCCTTGATGACAGCTTTGCACACTCTTGGCATTCTCTCAACCAGCTTCATGAGGTAGTCACCTAGAACACATTTCAATTAACAGGTGTGCCTTGTTAAAAGTTAATTTGTGGAATTTCTTTCTTTCTTAATGCGTTTGAGCCAATCAGTTGTGTTGTGACAAGGTAGGGGTGGTATACAGAAGATAGCCCTAGTTGGTAAAAGACCAAGTCCATATTATGCCAAGAACAGCTCAAATAAGCAAAGAGAAACAACATTCCATCATTACTTTAAGACATGAAGGTCAGTCAATACGGAACATTTCAAGATCTTTGAAAGTTTCTTCAAGTGCAGTCGCAAAAACCATCAAGCGCTATGATGAAACTGGCTCTCATGAGGACTGCCACAGGAAAGGAAGACCCTGAGTTACCTCTGCTGCAGAGGATAAGTTCATTAGAGTTACCAGCCTCAGAAATTGCAGCCCAAATAAATGCTTCACAGAGTTCAAGTAACAGACACATCTCAACATCAACTGTTCAGAGGAGACTATGTGAATCAGGCCTTCATGGTCGAATTGCTGCAAAGAAACCACTACTAAAGGACACCAATAATAAGAAGAGACTTGCTTGGACCAAGAATCACGAGCAATGGACATTAGACCAATGGAAATCTGTCCTTTGGTCTGATAAGTCCAAATTTGCGATTTTTGGTTCCAACCGCCGTGTCTTTGTGAGACGCAGAGTAGGTGAACGGATTATCTCTGCATGTGTGGTTCCCACCGTGAAACATGGAGGAGGTATGATGGTGTGGGGGTGCTTTGCTGGTGACACTGTCTGTGATTTATTTAGAATTCAAGGCACACTTAACCAGCATGGCTACCACAGTATTCTGCAGCGATACGTCATCCCATCTGCTTGGCGCTTTGTGGGACTATCATTCGTTTTTCAACAGGACAGTAAACCAACACACCTCCAGGCTGTGTAAGGGCTATTTGACCAAGAAGGAGAGTGATAGAGTGCTGCATCAGATGACCTGGCCTCCACAATCAACCGACCTCAACCCAATTGAGATGGTTTGGGATGAGTTGGACCACATAGTGAAGGAAAAGCAGCCAACAAGTCCTCAGCATATGTGGGAACTCCTTCAAGACTGTTGGAAAAGCATTCCAGGTGACACTGGTTGAGAGAATGCCAAGAGTGTGCAAAGCTGTCATCAAGGCAAAGGGTGGCTACCTTGAAGAATCTAAAATACATTTAGATTTGTTTAACACTTTTTTGGTTACTACATGATTCCATATATGTTATTTCATAGTTTTGATGTCTTCACTATTATTCTACAATGTAGAAAATAGTAAAAATAAAGAAAAACTCTTGAATGAGTAGGTGTGTCCAAACTTTTGACTGGTACTGTACATACAATAGTCATCCAACAGCCTGCCTGTTACCTCTCCATTAAGGCCCCCTCCACATATTAAACAGGCATAAGTGAGGACAGCCCTGGGCACGGCTCCACCTTGTCAAGCACACCCCTCCCAAAAAAATATTTATTGAACATGAGCTTGGGCTTAGTATAATATAATAGATAACATACAAGAAGCTTAAACAAAAACTGCCAATATAATTGTGTCACTTAATAGCCACAATAAAAAACAGCCACTGTGAAATATCGAAAAACATCATGCTTCCTTAAAAAGACAGAGAGAAAAAACTAAGATTTCCTTCCTCTAGAAACCACTAGCATCAAGCATTTGAATTATACAAATTACATATACAATTTCAATTGTGTAATAGTAGTAATAATAATAATGATAATAATAATAGATTTTTACTTCCAACTTTTCATCCTGTATTTCCTGTATTAAACAACACAAGTTTAGATGGGAAAAGGAAGAGGGGAGATCATGTGACAGAAGAGGAAGAATCAAACGCACACTGAGGACGAAGAAACACCCCCCATCACACACACACACACACCCTCAATACACTCCCAATACTGGGCATGAGTGTGGCGAGGGGAGAGTTGGAGGGGTTGGGTTTGGGGGCGGGCCGACAGTGAGTTGACAGTGGGTTGACAGTGAGTTGACAGTGGGTTGGAGTTGAGGGGTGAAGAGGGTTGCTGTTGTATTGGTTGTTGTTGTTGTTTGCAAGAGTATTGCTAGATTGTTGTTGGATGGTTGGTTGTTGAGATGGCGTTGTCAGTGGGTGCAGTGGCGGACGGCGACAGACAGGTAGTCGTAAAGAAGAGATGCATGCTGGGTATCCAGTGTGCGAGAGGTCTGGTGCTGCAGACTTAGAGCCACCCAACACTGGACCTGTTCTCCCTCTCTCTCTCTCCCTCCCTCCCTCCCTCCCTCCCTCCCTCCCTTCGTCTCTCTCTCTCTCTCTCTCTCCAACAGAGCACTCTTGTCAGACATGGCTTTGTCATTCTCCTCCTGAAATACAGGAAAATACACTATTTAACAGGCATTTTAATACTTTCTGAAACTGGTTGTAAAGGGGGGGGGGGCTCAATATACTTTCAAATGACTCAAACCAAATCGAAACTGTGTAGAAATGATAATGGACCTACATTAATAAAGTTTCTTGACTGTGTCCCGCTCGCTAATAATCACTGAAATGAAAGCTAGACAGTCAGGGGATTATAAAAAAATTCTAAAACGATGGATAGACTATCCTTTGCTAATTATGACTGCGAGGAAATATAAATAATTTTCATTGCTGCCCCCCCGGACCTCGTTGAAGACCGAATGCAGCCTCGGAGGAAACAATTATTTTGACACCCCTCTTCTACCTGTACCTCACTGGAGTGGCGCAGCGGGCGCGCCCGAGCAATGGAAGTGGACGTTCTGCCACTTGGAGTCCCGGCGGTGCCACACCCTAGTCTCCTCTGATTGGCTGGAGCGCGGATGGCCCTGGACGTCAACAAATTGGGTGAGGCGGATGTAGGCGATACAGGCGGCATCCTCTCCAATGAGGTGGACGTGGGGGTTGAGGATGGTGGTGTGGATAGGTTTACTGTTCTTAGACAGGACTGGAGGGAGGGAGGGAGGGAGGGAGGGAGGGAGAGAGAGAGAGAGAGAGAGAGAGAGAGAGAGAGAGAGAGAGAGAGAGAGAGAGAGAGAGAGAGAGAGACAGAGACAGAGACAGAGACAGAGATAGAGACAGAGACAGACAGAGAGAGAGGAAAAAGGAGAGAGAGAACATTGTGTCCATTGGTCTACTAACTAGTATTAACTCAAGTTATGAGAAGTGCTCTGTTGCTGTTCTTACGGTTGTCAAAGTAGAATCTGTGGAAGTCCATTCCCTCTACCAGGTTGCCCAGGGCCTCAGGCTCAAAGGAGGTCAGACCAGGATCACAGATCTTACTGTGGAGAGAGACTAACACACGTCAATGTCTCTCACACACACACACACATTAAGATACATGCTCACACTAAAAATGACTAAACCAATCATCAAAGCCTCCCACTTCTCGTTTGTAGCTACCCACACACAGACTCTCTCTCTCACACGTACTCTCTCTCTCACACAGAGACCCTCTCTCACACAGACTTTCTCTCACACACAGACTCCTTCTCTCACACAGACTCTCTCTCTCACACGTACTCTCTCTCTCACACACAGAGACCCTCTCTCACACAGACTTTCTCTCACACACAGACTCCTTCTCTCACACAGACTCTCTCTCTCACACAGACTCTCTCTCTCACACATACTCTCTCACACACACATACTCTCTCACACACACAGAGACTCTCTCTCACACGCCCAGTCTCTCGCTCACACATACATACACACACACACACACACACACACACACACACACACACACACACACACACACACACTCAGACCCTCTCTCACACTCAAATTAACTCACGAGTATGCCTCAAAGTCTCCATTGTTGACAGCCTCGATCAGCTGTTCAGTGATCTTAATGATCTCTTGTTTACGTGCTGTAGGAGGAAAGAAGGACAGAGTCACACACACAAGTGGAGAGAACTAGTGGAGTGCAGTGAGTATCCACCTCATACGCACACACCCCAACCATCCTGTATCAACCACCAGCACAACTACACACAAGAACGACCTGTTGATAACTCTCACAGCTGAATGCACAACCTGTTGATAACTCTCACAGCTGAACGCACAACCTGTTGATAACTCTCACAGCTGAACGCACAACCTGTTGATAACTCTCACAGCTGAACGCACAACCTGTTGATAACTCTCACAGCTGAACGCACAACCTGTTGATAACTCTCACAGCTGAACGCACAACCTGTTGATAACTCTCACAGCTGAACGCACAAACTGTTGTTAATGCTCACAGCTGAACGCACAACCTGTTGTTAACGCTCACAGCTGAACGCACAACCTGTTGATAACTCTCACAGCTGAATGCACAACCTGTTGATAACTCTCACAGCTGAATGCACAACCTGTTGAAAACTCTCACAGTTGAATGCACAAACTGTTGTTAACGCTCACAGCTGAACGCACAACCTGTTGTTAACGCTCACAGCTGAACGCACAACCTGTTGTTAACGCTCACAGCTGAATGCACAAACTGTTGTTAACGCTCACAGCTGAACGGACAAACTGTTGTTAACGCTCACAGCTGAACGCACAACCTGTTGATAACTCACAGCTGAACACACAAACTGATAACTCTCACAGCTGAATGCACAACCTGTTGATAACTCTCACAGCTGAACGCACAAACTGTTGATAACTCACAACTGAACACACAAACTGTTGATCACTAACAGCTGAACCCAGAACCGCTTTGATTCCATCTGGCATAATATCACTCTGCACTTAATGTTAGTTGCTACATGTGAAACCACACAATTCACAATTTTCACTTCCAACAAGCAAAAAATCACCACACAGTTAGTTGTGTCCTTGTTTTCCCTAGCTAGGTCAATCAAATCCATTTTATTTGTCACATGCTTCATAAACAACAGGTGTAGACTAACAGTGAAATGCTTACTTACGAGCCCTTTCCAACCATGCAGAGAGAAAAATAGAAAAAGTATAGAAAGATAACACGAGGAATAAACATACAATGAGTAACGATAACTTGGCTATATACACGGGGTACCAGTACCGAGTCGATGTGCAGGGGTACGAGGTATTTGAGGTAGATACAGTATATGCATAGAGTATAGGTAGGGGTAAAGTGACTAGGCAACAGGATAGATAATAAACAGTAGCAGCAGTATGTGTGATGAGTTAAAAGAGTTAGTGCAAAGAGGGGTCAATGCAAATAGCCCGGGTAGCTATTTGGATAACTATTTAGCAGTCTTATGGCTTAGGGGTAGAAGCTGTTCAGGGTCCTGTTGGTTCCAGACTGAATCGGTACCGCTTGCCATGCTGTAGCAGAGAGAACAGTCTATGACTTGGGTGGCTGGAGTCTTTGACAATTTTTAGGGCCTTCCTCTGACATCCCCTGCAATATAGGTCCTGGATGGCAGGGAGCTTGGCCCCAGTGATGTACTGGGCCGTACGCACTACCCTCTGTAGCGCCTTGCGGTCGGATGCCAAGCAGTTGCCTTACCAAGCGGTGATGCAGCCTCCTGATGGGCGGCAGGTAGCTTAGTGGTTAAGAGCGTTGTGCCAGTAACCGAAAGGTCGCTGGTTCTAATCCCCGAGCCGACTAGGTGAAAAATCTGCCGATGTGCCCTTGAGCAAGGCACTTAACCCTAATTGCTCCTGTAAGTTGCTCTGGATAAGAGCATGTAAAAAATTATGGGGATGAGGCGTTGTTGTGCCTTCTTCACGGCTGTGTTGGTGTGTGTGGACCATGGTAATTCCTTAGTGATGTGGACACAAAGAAACTTGAAGCTCTCAACCCACTCCACTACAGCGGAGGGGTGCTTGGCCCTCCATTTCCTGTAGTTCACGATCAGCTCCTTCATCTTGCTGACGTTGAGGGAAGGGTTGTTGTCCTGCCAGGTCACTGACCTCCTCCCTATAGGCTGTCTCATTGTTGTCAGTGATCAGGTCTACCACCGTCATGTCATCAGCAAACTTAATGATGGTGTTGGAGTCGTGCGTGGCCACACAATCTTGGGTGAACAGGAAGTACAGGAGGGGTCTTAGCACGCACCCCTGAGGGGCCCCCATGTTGAGGGTCAGCATGGAAGATGTGTTCTTCCTTCTTGGGGGTGGCCCGTCAGGAAGTCCAGGATCCAGTTGCAGAGGGAGTTGTTCAGTCTCAGGGTCCTTAGCTTAGTGATGAGCTTTGAGGGCACTATGATGTTGAACGCTGAGCTGTAGTCAATGAACAACATTCTTACATAGGTGTTCCTCTTATCCAGGTGGTAGAGGGCAGTGTGGAGTGCAATAGAGATTGCGCCATTTGTGGATCTGTTGGGGCGGTATGCGAATTGGAGTGGGTCCAGGGTGTCTGGGATGATGGAGTTGAAGTGAGCCATGACCAGCCTTTCAAAGCATTTCATAGCTACAGATCAGAGTGGTCTGCTTGAAAGGTAGGTATTACAGGCAGGGTCAGGCAGAGGTTGAAAATGTCAATGAAGAAATTTGCCAGCTGATCAACACATAATCTGAGTACGCATCCTGGTAATCCATCTGGCCCCGTCACCTTGTGAATGTTAACCTGTTTAAAAGTCTTACTCACAATGGCTATGGAGAGCGAGATCACACAGTCTTCCAGAATAGCTGGTGCTCTCATGCATGGTTCAGTATTACTTGCTTCGAAGCAAAGGCATTTAGCTCGTCTGGTAGGCTTGCATCACTGGGCAGCTCGCGGCTGGGTTTCCCTTTGTAATCTGTGATAGTTTGCAAGCCCTGCCACATCCGACGAACGTCAGAGCCGGCGTAGTAGGATTCGATCTTAGTCCTGTATTGATGCTTTGCCTGTTTGATGGCTCGTCGGAGGTTGTAGCGGGATTTCTTATAAGCGTCCAGATTAGTGCCCCGCTCGTTGAAAGTGGCAGCTCTAGCCTTTAGCTCAGTGGGGAGGTTGTCTGTAATCCATTGCTGCTGGTTGGCATATGTACGTACGGTCACTGTGGGGTCGATGTCGTCGATGCACTTATTAATGAAGCCGGTGACTGATGTGGTAAACTCCTCAATGCCATCGGATGAGTCCCGGAACATATTCCAGCCTGTGCTATTGAAACAGTCCTGTAGCAGGACGTCCAGAACTTCCGACTCGTTGAAGTAGAAATCTTCATCCAAATCGAGGTTAATGATCGCTGTTCTGATGTCCAGAAGCCATTTTTGGTTATAGGAAATTATGGTGGAGACATTATGTACAAAAAAAGTTAAGATCAGCATAAAAAAACTGACAAAATAGCATAATTGGTCAGGAGCCCATAAAACGGCCTCAATCCACTGCGGCGACATTACAGTCTTTTAAATGCCCTAAAGCAAAAAAGGCGTCTAGAGCAACACTCAAATCACGCTGTAAACACCAAAACAATAGATTCAAACCTATATGGCCTAGAGGCCAATTTTTACCCAACTGAGCTAGGTAAGAGGCCTGCCTCGCCTGGTATAATGGTAGGGGAAACAGTCGTTAGGGTTTATCACACAAGTCGGGGTGCTGAGTGTGATATAAACCCACACAGCCATTTGATTGGCGGATGCTTTGAGGTCAGGGGTCATGCTGAGTACTCACTCTGAGAGGTGAGGGAGAGGCTGGAGAGGGACATGGGGGGAGGAGGGGAGATGGGGTGTGATGGTGGGGGGGTGGGCCTGGGAGCTGGTACCACCTCTGCCTCGGCGGGCGCAGGTGGGGTGGGGGCGGGGGCGGACGACCGGCGAACATTGCTCACTAGGTCTGAGAGACGGGATACTGGTCGCAGGAGATAGAGAGGGATGGAGAGATGGAGAGAGAGCGACCGAAAGATAGAGCAGGAGAGAGAAAAAATAAAAAGAGAGGGAGAAGGTGTAGGGGTAGAACAGATCAGAAAACAAAATGGTGAATGGAAGTATAAAGAACGCAAACAAAGGAACATGTTCCATATGAAACAGACTTAGAATGAAGATTATGATACATGTCCTGTCTGGTTGGCCCTGCCTGCGGCTATTTTTAATTATTTTTTAATTTTACCTTTATTTAACTAGGCAAGTCAGTTAAGAACAAATTCTTATTTACAATGACGGCCTACACCGGCCAAACCCGGACGACGCTGGGCCCCTATGGGACTCCCAATCACGGCCAGTTGTGATACAGCCTGGAATCAAACCAGGGGGTCTGTAGTGACGCCTCAAGCACTGAGATGCAGTGTCTTAGACCGCTGCGCCACTCGGGAGCCCCATAAGGAACCCTGACCTGTTCACCGGACATGCTACCTTGTCCCGGACCTGCTGTTTTCGACTCTCTCGCTCTCTACCGCACCTGCTGTCTTGACCTCTGAATGCTTGACTATGAAAAGCCAACTGACATTTACTCCTAAAGTACTGACCGGTTGCACCCTCTACAACCACTGTGATTATCATTTGACCCTGCTGGACATCTATGAATGTTTGAACATCTTGAAGAACAATCTGGCCTTAATGGCCATGTACTCTTATAATCACCACCCGGCACAGCCAGAAGAGGACTGGCCACCCCTCAGAGCCTGGTTCCTCTCTAGGTTTCTTCCTAGGTTTCTGCCTTTCTAAGGAGTTTTCCTAGCCACCGTGCTTCTACATCTGCATTGCTTGCTGTTTGGGGTTTTAGGTTAGGTTTCTGTGTAAGCACTTTGTGACATCTGCTGATGTAAAAAGGGCTTTATAAATAAATGTGATTGATTGAAAACCTCTCAAAAAACACATAATAGAACAAAACTGAACAGATTATTTTTTATGAGAGAGAATACGGTGCCATTTTGGAACGCAGCGCTGCTTGTCTAAATATCTACATTGCAAATGACACCCTGTCCCCATCACCTACATAATGTACTTGATTTGGCCATTTTTACATTTTAGTCATTTAGCAGACGCTCTTATCCAGAGCGACTTACATGAGCAATTAGGGTTAAGTGCCTTGCTTAAGGGCACATCGACAGATTTTTCACCTAGTCGGCTCAGGGATTAGAACCAGCGACCTTTCGGTTACTGGCACAACGCTCTTACCCACTAAGCTACCTGCCGACCCCTATACTTACGCTGCATGGGGGTGTGTACCATGGGTGGGGAGGCGGCGGAGGGGGCGGCTGGAGGGGGTGGAGGTGTGCTAGTGCCACCCTCCCCGTCAGACATGGGCCCTGACGCCCTGCGTACAACTCCAAATAGGTCTGGCAGCTTAGAGGCTGGGGGAGGGAGGGAGGGAGGGAGGGAGGAAGGAATGGAGGCAATGAATATGAATAAAATAAAAGAGAACAGAAGATATTCACAAACAAACTGCATGCCAAAAGGAGAAAAAGCTGAAACAGAATCCGTGCATGTGCCATTATGACTGTGATGCTGTTCTTTCTGTGTCCACAAGAGGGAGACATGCTCCATTGGGACTGTGATGCTGTTCTGTCTATGTCCACAAGAGGGAGACATGATCCATTGGGACTGTGGTGCTGTTCTGTCTATGTCCACAAGAGGGAGACATGCTCCATTTGGACAGTGATGCTGTTCTGTCTATGTCCACCAGAGGGAGACAGTGGGCCACTACACACATACACAGGAGAGGGGGATGAAGGAATTGGAGATAGAGGGAGAGAGGAGTGAGGGATGAGCTGAAACAGAGCAGTGTGTACATCTCTAAATCTCTCTACACATGATGCCATGGCCAGCTATTTTCATGCTAGGCTAAGTTATGCTTTTAGGCTAGTTTTAGTTCGACAATGTTGTGTATCTGGTCATATTTTTATAATACAGACATTATTCACAACAGTTAGACATGATTGAGATTAACACTGACGATTAGTGAAGAAGAGAAGAAACCCAACATGGGTTCACTGAAGCCACATCATTCAGAAGGACAACATGGGTTCACTCAAACCACATCATTCAGAAGGACAACATGGGTTCACTCAAACCACATCATTCAGAAGGACAACATGGGTTCACTCAAACCACATCATTCAGAAGACAACATGGGTTCACTCAAACCACATCATTCAGGGTTTCAGTGTTCTATAACTAAGTTGTGATGGTAAATACAAGGGGTGTGTCAGGCTGAGGGGCAGGAGTGTCAGGCTGAGAGTCAGTCTTAACTGAACTGTCTATACACTTCCCTGATCTCACACACACTCACACACACACACACACACACACACACACACACACACACACACACACACACACACACACACACACACAACAAACAAACAAACAACAGACAGATCAATGGGAAGAGATGGACGGAAAAGAATAAGGTAAATTAATGAAAGAATGAATGAATCACAACATGTAGGAGGTGAATGGAAACCAATGAAACACCCACTAACGGTTTTAGATCTCTGTATTTCATCTACTTAGGGTGCGTTCCAAACGGCACCCTATTCCCTAAACACTGCTACCTTTGACCAGGGCTCATAGGGGATAGCGTGCCATTTGGGATGCGGCCTTTATCTTCTGTATCAGTAGACTAGATGTATTAAATGTATTAACATTTCAGTCATTTAGCAGACGCTCTTATCCAGAGCGACTTACAGGAGCAATTAGGGTTAAGTGCCTTGCTCAAGGGCACATCGACAGATTTTTCACCCCTAGTCGGCTCGGGGATTAGAACCAGCGACCTTTCGGTTACTGGCACAACGCTCTTACCCACTAAGCTACCTGCCGCCCGGATTTTCCATCTTAAACACCTCCGCTGGATTTTCCATCTCCCCTAATGTCTTTGTTGTGGTTGAATGTCTCATCAGGATAATTATGATCATGGTGATAATGACCTTGGATGATATGCCACTCTATTCCCTACAGAGTGCACTACTTTTGACGATGGCTCTATTTACTATGCCCTTTATAGTGCACTGTTTTTTTAAATCAGAGATCTGGTCAAAAGTAGTGCAGTATATAGGGCATCGTTCCCCAACAATTTGGTCTTATTTGGGCCCCCAATTATTATTATTTTTTTATTTTTTTATTTTTTTATTGCCATTGTTGGACATAAAACACTGTAAAAACACCAGGAAGTCAGCTCCAAGTGATTTTTTCTTTATTTTGGAAATATGTACCCAAGTGTTCTCACACATAATAAAGAGACACGTGATCGTATATAAATGTAATATTCCTCTGATTGTGTAACCGGGTTAAGATCGTAGCATATACCTCACTCAACAGTTTGACATTTCTCCACCTGTGTCACTGAATTGGTACCTTTTTGGTGGTAAAGCTTGCTAAGACCTTGTCAAGGGGGGCTGTCATGTGTGTCTGCAAAGCAGAGGATCACCAGTTCGAGCCCAGGAAGTGGGCAGGGAGAGTGAAGGAAGCTATACTGCTAAGCTAGCACAGTGAAGGAAACTATACTGCTAAGCTAGCACAGTGAAGGAAGCTATACTCCTAAGCTAGCACAGTAAAGGAAGCTATACTGCTAAGCTAGCACAGTGAAGGAAGCTATACTGCTAAGCTAGCACAGTGAAGGAAGCTCTACTGCTAAGCTAGCACAGTGAAGGAAACTATACTGCTAAGCTAGCACAGTGAAGGAAGCTATACTGCTAAGCTAGCACAGTGAAGGAAACTATACTGCTAAGCTAGCAGAGTGAAGGAAGCTATACTGCTAAGCTAGCACAGTGAAGAAAGCTATACTGCTAAGCTAGCACAGTGAAGGAAGCTATACTGCTAAGCTAGCACAGTGAAGGAAGCTATACTGCTAAGCTAGCACAGTGATGCCTGTTACATGTGGGACAATTCGATCGCCTAATACACTGGGGGAAGAGCAACAAGTGTTCTCTATTTAAAGAGTAGTAGAAAACACAGGAACATACCCGGAACATACCGTACCTTACAGAGATGTAGTGTACTGTACTGTAGGACAGGAGGACGCATTCTGCACAGTTCAACAATCCAAAATAAAATAAACATCAAGCAAATACAGCTGATAACAACAGTAGACTCTTCACTGTCACACACATATACACACACACACACACGCACACACACACACCCAAACACGCACACAGGCTAATAATCTAAAAAAGTGAAACAAACACCAGAAACCAGATAAACTGTTAAAGGAAACAAGCTGAAATCCAACTAAACTCACATGCCGTTCCGTACTCTCTCATCTCAATCCAGTAGATTCATTTCATGTCACGTTGATGAGCATTACGCTACAAAACACTACAAAACAGTACATTAACAGTACGTCTATTAGCGCTGTAGTGTTATGTATCAGAATAGTACAGAAGCCTATCAGAACTCTTCTCTAGTGCTATGTATCAGAATAGTACAGTAGCCTATCAGAACTCTTCTCTAGTTCTATGTATCCCAGGCGGCTCTACGGTTGCTACGGTATTGTGTCTAACTCCACATGGCTGTTTCCTGCCACAGGCTAAATATACAGACAAGGTGCCCTTGGTCTGCTCCTGAGGGGGGCTATCAGAGAGCTGGGTACCTAGCAGTACAGCACAGAACAGCTCACTTCTCCTGTGGGGGGCTAGGGAGTTGGGGGTTGGAGCATAAAAGAAAGGTACAGTCTCTATAGAGGGGGGCGGGGTAACTTCTGGAACACTGCTTCAGTGACCCGCTTTAGCGAGAACTCATTGTTCTCAGCTCATGTACACACACACACGTCTCTCTCTCTCCAGACTCCAGTCCTTACCTTTCACCTCCTCATCCTCCACAGTGGTGCTGCTGTCAGTTGATTCCTACAGAGGGGAGGGAGAAGCACCATCAGAGAGGAACACACCAAACAGGCACGTATGCACGCGGACACACACACACAAACACACACACACACACAAACACACACACACACAAACACACAAACACACACACACACAAACACACACACACACACACACACACACACAAACACTCACACACACACAAACACACACAAACACACACACACAAACACAAACACACACAAACACACACACAAACACACACACACAAACACACACACACAAACACACACAAACACACACACACAAACACACACAAACACACTCCTGCTATTGAAACACACTTCTTAAGATCACGAGAACATGCAAAACACAAACCCAACTGTCTTTTCACTGCTTATATTAAATAATTAAATCAATCAATTAAATGTCACACAAAGAATACACACAACACCTTGCAGGGAGTTTACGTTTAGGCAACGCCTCATTTCATGTCTTACAGGGACTAACAATGGTACCAGTATCTCATATTATGTCTAACAGGGACTAACAATGGTACCAGTATCTCATATTATGTCTAACAGGGACTAACAATGGTACCAGTATCTCATATTATGTCTAACAGGGACTAACAATGGTACCAGTATCTCATATTATGTCTAACAGGGACTAACAATGGTACCAGTATCTCATATTATGTCTAACAGGGACTAACAATGGTACCAGTATCTCATATTATGTCTTACAGGGACCAACAATGGTACCAGTATCTCATATTATGTCTAACAGGGACCAACAATGGTACCAGTATCTCATATTATGTCTAAAAGGGACCAACAATAGTACAATGAAAAGGCCCCGACTTCAACACAATGAACAGGCCTCGACTTCAACACAATTACATTTTACATTTACATTTACATTTTAGTCATTTAGCAGACGCTCTTATCCAGAGCGACTTACAGGAGCAATTAGGGTTAAGTGCCTTGCTCAAGGGCACATTTACGTCATTTAGCAGACGCTCTTATCCAGAGCGACTCACCAATTGGTGCGTTCACCCTATAGCCAGTGGGATGACCACTTTACAATTTTTTTGGGGGGGGGGGGGGGGGGGGGGGGGGGGGGTAGAAGGATTACTTTATCCTATCCCAGGTATTCCTTAAAGAGGTGGGGTTTCAAATGCCTCCGGAAGGTGGTGAGTGACTCCGCTGTCCTGGCGTCGTGAGGGAGCTTGTTCCACCATTGGGGTGCCAGAGCAGCGAACAGTTTTGACTGGGCTGAGCAGGAACTATGCTTCCGCAGAGGAAGGGGAGCCAGCAGGCCAGAGGTGGATGAACGTAATGCCCTCGTTTGGGTGTAGGGACTGATCAGAGCCCGAAGGTACAGAGGTGCCGTTCCCCTCACTGCTCCATAGGCAAGCACCATGGTCTTGTAGCGGATGCGAGCTTCAACTGGAAGCCAGTGGAGTGTGCGGAGGAGGGGGGTGACGTGAGAGAACTTGGGAAGGTTGAACACCAGACGGGCTGCGGCATTCTGGATGAGTTGTAGGGGTTTGATGGCACAGGCAGGGAGGCCAGCCAACAGCGAGTTGCAGTAGTCCAGACGGGAGATGACAAGTGCCTGGATTAGGACCTGTGCCGCTTCCTGTGTAAGGCAGGGTCGTACTCTCCGAATGTTGTAGAGCATGAACCTGCAGGAGCGGGTCACCGCCTTGATGTTGGCGGAGAACGACAGGGTGTTGTCCAGGGTCACGCCTAGGCTCTTCGCACTCTGGGAGGAGGACACAGCGGAGTTGTCAACCGTGATGGCGAGATCATGGAACGGGCAGTCCTTCCCCGGGAGGAAGAGCAGCTCCGTCTTGCCAGGGTTCAGCTTGAGGTGGTGATCCGTCATCCATACTGATATGTCTGCCAGACATGCAGAGATGCGATTCGCCACCTGGTTATCAGAAGGGGGAAAGGAGAAGATTAGTTGTGTATCGTCAGCGTAGCAATGATAGGAGAGGCCATGTGAGGATATGACAGAGCCAAGTGACTTGGTGTATAGGGAGAAAAGGAGAGGGCCTAGAACTGAGCCCTGGGGGACACCAGTGGTGAGAGCACGTGGTGCGGAGACAGCTTCTTGCCACGCCACTTGGTAGGAGCGACCGGTCAGGTAGGACGCAATCCAGGAGTGAGCCGCGCCGGAGATGCCCAGCTCGGAGAGGGTGGAGAGGAGGATCTGATGGTTCACAGTATCAAAGGCAGCAGACAGGTCTAGAAGGACAAGAGCAGAGGAGAGAGAGTTAGCTTTAGCAGTGCGGAGAGCCTCTGTGACACATAGAAGAGCAGTCTCAGTTGAATGACCAGTCCTGAAACCTGACTGGTTTGGATCAAGAAGGTCATTCTGAGAGAGATAGCAAGAGAGTTGGCTAAAGACGGCACGCTCAATAGTTTTGGAAAGAAAAGAAAGAAGGGATACTGGTCTGTAGTTGTTGACATCAGTGGGATCGAGTGTTGGTTTCTTGAGAAGGGGAGCAACTCTCGCTCTCTTGAAGACGGAAGGGACATGGCCAGCGGTCAAGGATGAGTTGATCAGCGAGGTGAGGTAGGGGAGAAGGTCACCGGAGATGGTCTGGAGAAGAGAGGAGGGGATGGGGTCAAGCGGGCAGGTTGTTGGGCGGCCTGCAGTCACAAGTCGCAGGATTTTATCTGGAGAGAGAGGGGAGAAAGAAGTCAAAGCATAGGGTAGGGCAGTGTGAGTAGGACCAGCAGTGTCATTAGACTTAACAAACGAGGATCGAATGTCGTCAACCTTCTTTTCAAAGTGGTTGACGAAGTCATCCACAGAGAGAGAGATGGGGGGGGCGGGGGGGGGGAGGATTCAGGAGGGAGGAAAATGTGGCAAAGAGCTTCCTAGGGTTAGAGGCAGATGCTTGGAATTTAGAGTGGTAGAAAGTGGCCTTAGCAGCAGAAACAGATGAAGAAAATGTAGAGAGGAGGGAGTGAAAAGATGCCAGGTCGGCAGGGAGTTTAGTTTTCTTCCATTTCCGCTCCGCTGCCCGGAGCTCTGTTCTGTGAGCTCGCAATGAGTCATCGAGCCACGGAGCTGGAGGGGAGGACCGAGCCGGCCGGGAGGATAGGGGACACAGAGAGTCAAAGGATGCAGAAAGGGAGGAGAGGAGGGTTGAGGAGGCAGAATCAGGAGATTGGAGGGAGAAGGATTGAGCAGAGGGAAGAGATGATAGGATGGAAGAGGAGAGAGTAGTGGGAGAGAGAGAGCGAAGGTTGCGGCGGCGCATTACCATCTGTGTAGGGGCAGAGTGAGTAGTGTGGGAGGAGAGCGAGAGAGAGAAGGAAACAAAGTAGTGGTCGGAGACATGGAGGGGAGTTGCAGTGAGATTAGTAGAAGAGCAGCATCTAGTAAAGATGAGGTCAAGCGTATTGCCTGCCTTGTGAGTAGGGGGGGACGGTGAGAGGGTGAGGTCAAAAGAGGAGAGAAGTGGAAAGAAGGAGGCAGAGAGAAATGAGTCAAATGTGGACATAGGGAGGTTGAAATCCCCCAAAACTGTGAGGGGTGAGCCATCCTCAGGAAAGGAACTTATCAAGGCGTCAAGCTCATTGATGAACTCTCCAAGGGAACCTGGAGGGCGATAGATGACAAGTATATTAAGCTTAAATGGGCTAGTGACTGTGACAGCATGGAATTCAAATGAGGAGATAGACAGATGGGTTAGGGGAAAAATTGAGAATGACCACTTGGGAGAGATGAGGATTCCTGTGCCACCACCCCTCTGACCAGATGCTCTCGGGGTATGCGAGAACACATGGTCAGATGAGGAGAGAGCAGTAGGAGTAGCAGTGTTTTCAGTGGTAATCCATGTTTCCGTCAGCGCCAGGAAGTCGAGGGACTGGAGATTAGCATAGGCTGGGATGAAGTCAGCTTTGTTGGCAGCAGAACGGCAGTTCCAGAGGCTGCCTGCGACCTGGAACTCCAGGTGAGGGGTGCGTGCAGGGACCAGCAGGTTAGAGAGGCAGCAGCCACGCGGTGTGGGGCGTTTGTGTAGCCTGTGCGGAGAGGAGAGAACAGGGATAGGCAGAGGCATAGTTGACAGGCTGCAACAGATGGCTACAATAATGCAGAGGAGATCGGGATGAAATGCACTGAACATCAGGGAAAGGAGAGAGCAGGCCTCCCTCACCAAAAAATAAATAAATATATAACTCTCCCAACTTCCACCTCAGAAACTATGATTGTTTCACTGAACCACCCGAATAAAACTCTCCCAACTTCCACTTTAGAAATTAGAATTGTTGTAAGCTACAGCAGACTGTTATCAGTAGCTGTAATTAAGTACAGCAGCTACCAACCACCTAACGTTAATGCCTCGGATGAGGTTAGAAAAACAGCTGAATGGTAGCAGCTAGCTGGCTCAATCACAGGTACTCTCAAGCATGAAATAACATTGGAAACAGCTAACCACAGTTGCTAAAAGTTACCGATAGCTACCCTCTAGCTAGCTAGCTTTGTTGGTCCAGGTAGTGGGTAGGCTAGCCTCGTGCTTCGCCTGGGCTCCGCCGAATAAAATCCTTACCTACAATAATAACCTACAATAATAACCTACAATAACTACCGGAGTAAGCTACCTATAATACCAGACTACAATACATACCTACAAACTAAATACATGGTTTAAGCTTAACTCAACACCATATAAGAAGCCAGGCTTACCTTTCATAACGCAGCAAGGATTAAACGTTGGGTAGCTAGCACAAATATATTGTATTTAGCTACCACAGCCTGCTGGTAGTGTTGGCTAGCTAGCAATGGCTACTGTGTTGACTTTTGTTTGAAAAACGGCGTCGCTGTGAGCGAATGTAGCTGGCTAAAAGGATATTGTTTTTAGTTGCTACCGTTGCTAATAGCAACTCGCCAGCTAATCCAGGAGGTGAGTTAGCTAGCTAGCTTCGTGCTCGAGTTAGCTAGCTAGCTTCGTGTATCCGGCACCGCCGAATACAAAAATAACCTACAATAACTACACAACAGCTACCCACAACAGCCCACGATGCCTACCTATACTACTTAATAATATACAGCCCACGATGCCTACGTATAGTACCTAACAACAATCTAAATATATAGTTTAAGCCTTACTCGACAAAGCCCAAGCTATGTATAAAGCCAAACTGGCAGACTGCAATCAGTAGCCGAAATTAGGTACAGCAGCTACCGACCACCTAACGTTAATGATAATGAGGTTAGAAAAACAGCTGAATGGTAGCAGCTAGCTGGCTCAATTACAGGTACTCTTAAGCATGAAATAACATTGGAAACAGCTAACCACAGTTGAACAGGCCTCGACTTCAACACAATGAACAGGCCCTGACTTCAAAACAATGAACAGGCCTTGACTTCAACACAATGAACAGGCCCTGACTTCAACACAATGAACAGGCCTCGACTTCAACACAATGAACAGGCCTTGACTTCAACACAATGAACAGGCCTTCACTTCAACACAATGAACAGGCCCTGACTTCAACACAATGAACAGGCCCCAATTTCAACACAATGAACAGGCCTGGACTTCAACACAATGAACAGGCCTTGACTTCAAAACAATGAACAGGCCTCGACTTCAACACAATAAACAGGCCTTGACTTCAAAACAATGAACAGGCCCTGACTTCAACACAATGAACAGGCCATGACTTCAACATAATGAACAGGCCTTGACTTCAAAACAATGAACAGGCCTTGACTTCAACACAATAAACAGGCCCTGACTTCAACACAATAAACAGGCCCTGACTTCAACACAATGAACAGGCCCTGACTTCAACACAATAAACAGGCCCAGATTTCAACACAATGAACAGGCCCTGACTTCAACACAATGAACAGGCCCCGACTTCAACACAATGAACAGGCCTCAACTTCAACACAATGAACAGGCCTCGACTTCAACACAATGAACAGGCCTTGACTTCAACAAAATGAACAGGCCTTGACTTCAACACAGTGAACAGGCCTTGACTTCAACACAATGTACAGGCCTTGACTTCAACACAATCAACAGGCCTTGACTTCAACACAATGAACAGGCCCTGACATCTACACAATGAACAGGCCCCGACTTCAACACAATGAACAGGCCTTGACTTCAATACAATGAACAGGCCTCGACTTCAACACAATACACAGGCCTTGACTTCAACACAGTGAAAAGGCCTTGACTTCAACACAATGTACAGGCCTTGACTTCAACACAATCAACAGGCCTTGACTTCAACACAATGAACAGGTCTTGACTTCAACACAATGAACAGGACTTGACTTCAACACAATGAACAGGCCTTGACTTCAACACTGTGAACAGGCCTTGACTTCAACACAATGTACAGGCCTTGACTTCAACACAATCAACAGGCCTTGACTTCAACACAATCAACAGGCCCCGACTTCAACACAATGAACAGGCCTCAACATCAACACAATGAACAGGCCTCGACTTCAACACAATGAACAGGACTTGACTTCAACACAATGAACAGGCCTTGACTTCAACACAGTGAACAGGCCTTGACTTGAACACAATGTACAGGCCTTGACTTCAACACAATCAACAGGCCTTGACTTCAACACAATGAACAGGCCCCGACTTCAACACAATGAACAGGCCCCGACTTCTACACAATGAACAGGCCCCGACTTCTACACAATGAACAGGCCCCGACTTCAACACAATGAACAGGCCTTGACTTCAATACAATAAACAGGCCTTGACTTCAACACAATAAACAGGCCTTGACAACACAACACATCTCAGAGTAGACCTTGACTTCAACACAACATCTCAAATAGCTGAAAGCGTATTTGTTTGAAGTCAGTTAAGGCCCCCATAGGGCCCCCCCATATCCCTAAGAAAGCAGCATGACTTCAGGATCCAACCCCTGACCTCAGCCTGCCCCCCCTTCAGTGATCCCCTTACAGTCCATTTCACTACTGCCTTTTGCCACCTGTGTGTGTGTGTGTGTGTGTGCACCTAATACCACCAGAGTGTGTGTGTTAACACGGCCTGGCCTTGCCTTGCCTGGCCTTGCCTTGCCTTGCCTGAGGAAACATTAATTCACAGCTACAGCTTCCATCCATCCTCCCCTCCTGCTCACTTCTCCCATAGAAATATGATCTAGAATCTATGTTCAATCAATGTGACGTCCATTCACCTACATATTCTCTTCCATTACCCTATTAGCCTTTAAGATGTTGCTCTCCACAGGATGCTGTGTCTATCTGTGTCTGTCGCTCCCTCCTGACCTGCCAGAGGAAGAGTTTATGACGTTGGCCTGTATGTAGGCCGTCATTGTAAATAAGAATTTGTTCTTAACTGACTTGCCTAGTTAAATAAAGGTAAAATGACCTGCATAGCACATTACTTTTGACCAGAGCCCTATCAAAAGCAGTGCACTATGTAGGGAATAGGGTGCCGTTTGGGATGCAGACTAAGGAGCTCAGATTTCCAATTAGTGGAATAAAAGGGCCTATATCCCCCTGGTAGGATATGGATACTGTGGCCCCATTTGTAACACTTCTACACTGAAGAATTCCACAGAGGAGTGTGTGATGGAGTGTGTGATGGAATGTGTATCGCGTGAGGAAGAGAGAAGAGGTCACCTGTGTGTGTGTGTGTGTGTGTGTGTGTGTGTGTGCGGAATTCTGAACCATCGTCCAAAAACATTCTGAACAACAAAATCCACCAATTCCTGCTATGAACTGACCTACTCAACATCGTAGATAAATGTGACATCCCTCTGCGGGAAGGGTTCTACATGGAACTCAAAAGGGTTCTACCTGGAACCAAAAAGGCTTCTTCAAAGGGTTATCCTTTGGGGACAGCTGAATAACCCTTTTAGGTTCTAAGTAGCACCTTTTTTTCTAAGAGTGTAGGGACTAATATTGAGCACATTCAATGAACTCAATATGCTAATATTTTACATCTAAAGATCAAAGTTCAACCAATCAACCAATTTGTTTCCAATTGACATTAGTGTCTTAAATTGTCTTCACCCAAACACACACACACCTACATGTTCATATACACACACTATTAGGGAGGGACTGTGTTTAGCGGGGTGCTGGATAAAACATAAATAACAGTGCGTAATTGCACACACACACCCACACACAGTACACGCCTGTGTGATGACACAGCACACGCCTCTGTGATGACACGCACACAAATATGCAGAATGGGGGGAAAACAGAAGAGATTAATGGGAGGACAGGAGAGAACAGGGGAGGAGAGGAGAAGAGAGGAGAGGAGAGGAGAGGAGAGGAGAGGAGAGGAGAGGAGAGGAGAGGAGAGGAGAGGAGAGGAGAGGAGAGGAGAGGAGAGGAGAGGAGAGGAGAGGAGAGGAGAGGAGAGGAGAGGAGAGGAGAGGAGAGGAGAGGAGAGGAGAGGAGAGGACAGGAGAGGACAGGAGAGGACAGGAGAGGAGAAGAGAGGACAGGGAAGGACAGGGGAGGACATGAGAGGAGAAGAGAGGACAGGGGAGGACAGGAGAGGACAGGGGAGGAGAAGAGAGGACTGGGGAGGACAGGAGAGGAGAGGAGAGGAGAGGAGAGGAGAGGAGAGGAGAGGAGAGGAGAGGAGAGGAGAGGAGAAGAGAGGACTGGGGAGGACAGGAGAGGAGAGGAGAAGACAGGGGAGGACAGGAGAGGAGAGGAGAGGGAAGGAGATGACAGGGGAGGACAGGAGAGGAGAGGAGAGGGAAGGAGAGGACAGGGGAGGAGAGGAGAGGAGAGGAGAGGAGAGGAGAGGAGAGGAGAGGAGAGGAGAGGAGAGGAGAGGAGAGGAGAGGAGAGGAGAGGAGAGGAGAGGAGAGGAGAGGAGAGGAGAGGAGAGGACAGGAGAGGAGAGGAGAGGAGAGGAGAGGAGAGGAGAGGAGAGGAGAGGAGAGGAGAGGAGAGGAGAGGAGAGGAGAGGAGAGGAGAGGAGAGGAGAGGAGAGGAGAGGAGAGGAGAGGAGAGGAGAGGAGAGGAGAGGAGAGGAGAGGAGAGGAGAGGAGAGGAGAGGGGGGTGTACCTTAGTCCCATCCATTGGATTATGGATAACAGTGGTCTGAGGCTCCTACAAAAAGAGAGAGATGGAGGGAGAGAACGAGAGAGAGATGGGGGAGGGATGGAGAAAGAGAGCGAAGGAGAGAGAGAGAAATGAAGAGAAAGACAAGGAAAGAGTGAGGAAGGAAAACAGGTAGCGAGAAAGAGAAAAGGGACAGAGAGATAAAGGTGTGTATGTAGGTCAGATGAGGTTAAAGTTGTGTATGTAGGTCAGATGAGGTTAAAGGTGTGTATGTAGGTCAGATGAGGTTAAAGTTCTGTATATAGGTCAGGTGAGGTTAAAGGTGTGTATGTAGGTCAGATGAGGTTAAAGGTGTGTATGTAGGTCAGATGAGGTTAAAGGTGTGTATATAGGTCAGATGAGGTTAAAGGTGTGTATGTAGGTCAGATGAGGTTAAAGGTGTGTATGTAGGTCAGATGAGGTTAAAGGTGTGAATGTAGGTCAGATGAGGTTAAAGCAAAAGGCGAGAAAACTGGTTAAAACTAGAAGAGAAGAGATTGAGATTCTTCTGGAGTGATAGAGTTGAGGGGTTGATGAGGACTGTAATTTTGAATCAATTCAGAAAATACACACACACGCTCGCACTTGAGCCGGAGGAGAGAAACATTGCTGGAACGGTCAGAGAGAAGTCTGTGTAACAGTTACACACACACACCATGTCTGTTAGTAATTCTGCAGAGCTCTACTCACACTCACACACTCACCAGAGACTAGTCTGAAAACACATATATTTTACACAAATAACACAAATAACACAAAGTGTATGCAGCAGACCCTCACAGAAACCCTGAAGGAACGTTGCACCTCACAAAAGCACATAGTGTACAGTACACCATAGAGTACATTATGAAGAAGCCACAACTACAGTTACCCTCTTGACTGGATTGTTTCTGTCTGACACATAACATGTGGTAATACAGGTACACATGGAAAATGTCCTCAGTTGTCATTTTATGTTCCATTTCCAACGGTTCTATCTGTACATGTTGAATCGCCACCGTTCACAGCCGGCCACCCGCCACCTTAAGCCTCTAGTCGGCACTGTGTGTTTTGTACTTAACTGGAGACTGCTTTGAGTCAACTAAGGTCATACTTCTCCCACTAGCTATACTTACTCTCTCTCTCTCTCTCTCTCTCTCTCTCTCTCTCTCTCTCTCTCTCTCTCTCTCTCTCTCTCTCTCTCTCTCTCTCTCTCTCTCTCTCTCTCTCTCTCTCTCTCTCTCTCTCTCTCGGCAGTTCTATCAGAAGCCTCATTTGACGCTTATCACACACGCACGCACATACACACACTTTCCCCCACACCATTCCGAATACTCTCCCCAGAAAGTGACACCTTCCGATGGCCAATCACCAGCCAGCTGTCTCCTGCATGATGATGACATTGTTTTCATGACAACCGTTGCACAGGGCAACAGCTTGGGAGATGGGGAGAGAGAGAGCAAACTACCAGGGGTTTGACTGCAGATTGAGGACATAAGGGGAGGGAGGGATGGAAGGAAGTTTAGGGTTAGGGAGGGAGAGAGGGAGAGTTAGGGAGGGAGCGTTAGGGAGGAAGGGAAGGTTAGGGAAGGATGGAGAGACACTGACTGACAGTTTGACAAAATAAAAGAGAAATCTCTCTGCTTTTGTCAAACTGTCAGTCAGTGTGAAGTTCAAAATAGCATAAGGATTATCATTGTCCTAAATCTATACTACCTCACACTTCACAAAGAAAGCTTACGTACAAGCCTGAGTGCAGAACAGAACCAAGCCTGTTCAAGAGGGCTTTAAGTAACTACTGCTACAACTCTTACCTAACCGAACTATTACCTAACCTAACTATTACCTAACTATTACCTAACCCAACTATTACCTAACTATTACCTAACTATTACTGAACCTAACTATTACCTAACTATTACCTAACCTAACTATTACCTAACTATTACCTAACCCAACTATTACCTAACTATTACCTAACCCAACTATTACCTAACTATTACCTAACCCAACTATTACCTAACTATTACCTAACCTAACTATTACCTAACTATTACCTAACCCAACTATTACCTAACCCAACTATTACCTAACTATTACCTAACCTAACTATTACCTAACTATGACCTAACCCAACTATGACCTAACCCAACTATTACCTAACTATTACCTAACCTAACTATTACCTAACTATTACCTAACTATTACCTAACCCAACTATTACCTAACTATTACCTAACCCAACTATTACCTAACTATTACCTAACTATTACCTAACTATGACCTAACCCAACTATGACCTAACCCAACTATGACCTAACTATTACCCAACTATTACCTAACTATTACTGAACCCAACTATTGCCTAACCTAACTATGACCTAACCTAACTATTACCTAACCTAACCTAACTATGACCTAACCCAACTATGACCTAACCTAACTATGACCTAACCCAACTATTACCTAACCCAACTATTTACTAACTATTACCTAACCCAACTATTACCTAACCCAACTATTACCTAACCCAACTATTACCTAACCCAACTATTACCTCACCCAACTATTACCTAAACCAACTATTACCTAAACCAACTATTACCTAAACCATCTATTACCTAATCCAACAAGACTCAGGTAATAACCTAACCCAACAAACTTAACATGTGTAAATATTTGCATGAACATAAGATTCAACAACTGAGACATAAACTGAACAAGTTCCACAGACATGTGACTAACAGAAATTGAATAATGTGTCCCTGAACAAAGGGGGGTCAAAATCAAAAGTAACAGTCAGTATCTGGTGTGGCCACCAGCTGCATTAAATACTGCAGTGCATCTCCTCCTCATGGACTGCACCAGATTTGCCTATTCTTGCTGTGAGATGTTACCCCACTCTTCCACCAAGGCACCTGCAAGTTCCCGGACATTTCTGGGGGAATGGCCCTAGCCCTCACCCTCCGATCCAACAGGTCCCAGACGTGCTCAATGGGATTGAGATCCAGGCTTTTCGCTGGCCATGGCAGAACACTGACATTCCTGTCTTGCAGGAAATCACGCACAGAACGAGCAGTATGGCTGGTGGCATTGTCATGCTGGAGGGTCATGTCAGGATGCGCCTGCAGGAAGCGTACCACATGAAGGAGGAGGGTGTCTTCCCTGTAACGCACAGCGTTGAGATTGCCTGCAATGACAATAAGCTCAGTCCAATGATGCTGTGACACACCGCCCCAGACCATGACGGACCCTCCACCTCCAAATCGATCCTGCTCCAGAGTACAGGCCTCGGTGTAACGCTCATTCCTTCGACGATAAACGCGAATCCGACCATCACCCCTGGTGAGACAAAACCACGACTCGTCAGTGAAGAGCACTTTTTGCCAATCCTGCCTGGTCCAGCGACGGTGGGTTTGTGCCCATAGGTGACGTTGTTGCCAGTGATGTCTGGTGAGGATCTGCCTTACAACAGGCCTACAAGCCCTCAGTCCAGCCTCTCTCAGCCTATTGCGGACAGTCTGAGCACTGATGGAGGGATTATGCGTTCCTGGTGTAACTCGGGCAGTTGTTGTTGCCATCCTGTACCTGTCCCGCAGGTGTGATGTTCAGATGTACCAATCCTGTGCAGGTGTTGTTACACGTGGTCTGCCACTGCGAGGACGATCAGCTGTCCATCCTGTCTCCCTGTAGCGCTGTCTTAGGCGTCTCACAGTACGGACATTGCAATTTATTGCCCTGGCCACATCTGCAGTCCTCATGCCTCCTTGCAGCATGCCTAAGGCAAGTTCACGCAGATGAGCAGGGACCCTGGGCATCTTTCTTTTGGTGTTTTTCAGAGTCAGTAGAAAGGCCTCTTTATTGTCCTAGGTTTTCATAACTGTGACCTTAATTGCCTACTGTCTGTAAGCTGTTAGTGACTTAACGACCGTTCCACAGGTGCATGTTCATTAATTGTTTATGGTTCATTGAACAAGCATGGGAAACAGTGTTTAAACCCTTTACAATGAAGATCTGTGAAGTTATTTTGATTTTTACGAATTATATTTGAAAGACAGGGTCCTGAAAAAGGGGCGTTTCTTTTTTTGCTGAGTTTATTACCTAAACCATCTATTACCTAACCCATCTATTACCTAAACCAACTATTACCTAAACCATCTATTACCTAAACCATCTATTACCTAAACCAACTATTACCTAACCCAACTATTACCTAACCCATCTATTAACTAACCCAACTATTACCTAAACCATCTATTACCTAAACCAACTATTACCTAAACCATCTATTACCTAACCCAACTATTACCTAAACCAACTATTACCTAAACCAACTATTACCTAACCCATCTATTACCTAAACCAACTATTACCTAACCCATCTATTACCTAAACCAACTATTACCTAAACCAACTATTACCTAAACCAAATATTACCTAACCCAACTATTACCTAACCCAACTATTACCTAACCCAACTATTACCTAAATCAACTATTACCTAAACCATCTATTACCTAACCCAACTATTACCTAACCCAACTATTACCTAAACCATCTATTACCTAACCCAACTATTACCTAACCCAACTATTACCTAAGCCAACTATTACTTAAACCAACTATTACCTAACCCAACTAATACCTAACTCATCTATTACCTAAACCAACTATTAACTAAACCATCTATTACCTAACCCAACTATTACCTAACCCAACTATTACCTAAACCATCTATTACCTAACCCAACTATTACCTAAACCATCTATTACCTAACCCAACTATTACCTAAACCAACTATTACCTAAACCATCTATTACCTAACCCAACTATTACCTAACCCAACTATTACCTAACCCAACTATTACCTAACCCAACTATTACTTAAATCAACTATTACCTAACCCAACTATTACCTAAACCATCTATTACCTAACCCAACTATTACCTAAACCATCTATTACCTAACCCAACTATTACCTAACCCAACTATTACTTAAACCAACTATTACCTAACCCAACTATTACCTAACCCAACTATTACCTAAACCAACTATTACCTAAACCATCTATTACCTAACCCAACTATTACCTAACCCAACTATTACCTAACCCAACTATTACTTAAACCAACTATTACCTAACCCAACTATTACCTAAACCATCTATTACCTAAACCAACTATTACCTAAAGCATCTATTACCTAACCCAACTATTACCTAACCCATCTATTACCTAAACCAACTATTACCTAAACCATATATTACCTAACCCATCTATTACCTAAACCAACTATTACCTAACCCATCTATTACCTAAACCAACTATTACCTAAACCAACTATTACCTAAACCAAATATTACCTAACCCAACTATTACCTAACCCAACTATTACCTAAACCAACTATTACCTAAACCAAATATTACCTAACCCATCTATTATCTAACCCAACTATTACCTAACCCAACTATTACCTAACCCAACTATTACCTAACCCAACTATTACCTAACCCAACTATTACCTAACTAATCTATTACCTAAACCAACTATTACCTAAACCAACTATTACCTAAACCATCTATTACCTAACCCAACTATTACCTAAACCATCTATTACCTAACCCAACTATTACCTAACGCAACTATTACCTAAACCATCTATTACCTAATCCAACTATTACCTAAACAATCTATTACCTAACCCAACTATTACCTAACCCATCTATTACCTAAACCAACTATTACCTAAACCATCTATTACCAAACCCATCTATTACCTAAACCAACTATTACCTAACCCATCTATTACCTTAACCAACTATTACCTAAACCAAATATTACCTAACCCAACTATTACCTAACCCAACTATTACCTAAACCAACTATTACCTAAACCATCTATTACCTAACCCAACTATTACCTAACCCAACTATTACCTAATCCAACTATTACTTAAACCAACTATTACCTAACCCAACTAATACCTAACTCATCTATTACCTAAACCAACTATTAACTAAACCATCTATTACCTAACCCAACTATTACCTAACCCAACTATTACCTAAACCATCTATTACCTAACCCAACTATTACCTAAACCATCTATTACCTAACCCAACTATTACCTAAACCAACTATTACCTAAACCATCTATTACCTAACCCAACTATTACCTAACCCAACTATTACCTAACCCAACTATTACCTAACCCAACTATTACTTAAACCAACTATTACCTAACCCAACTATTACCTAAACCATCTATTACCTAACCCAACTATTACCTAAACCATCTATTACCTAACCCAACTATTACCTAACCCAACTATTACTTAAACCAACTATTACCTAACCCAACTATTACCTAACCCAACTATTACCTAAACCAACTATTACCTAAACCATCTATTACCTAACCCAACTATTACCTAACCCAACTATTACCTAACCCAACTATTACTTAAACCAACTATTACCTAACCCAACTATTACCTAAACCATCTATTACCTAAACCAACTATTACCTAAAGCATCTATTACCTAACCCAACTATTACCTAACCCATCTATTACCTAAACCAACTATTACCTAAACCATCTATTACCTAACCCATCTATTACCTAAACCAACTATTACCTAACCCATCTATTACCTAAACCAACTATTACCTAAACCAACTATTACCTAAACCAAATATTACCTAACCCAACTATTACCTAACCCAACTATTACCTAAACCAACTATTACCTAAACCAAATATTACCTAACCCATCTATTACCTAACCCAACTATTACCTAACCCAACTATTACCTAACCCAACTATTACCTAACCCAACTATTACCTAACCCAACTATTACCTAACTAATCTATTACCTAAACCAACTATTACCTAAACCAACTATTACCTAAACCATCTATTACCTAACCCAACTATTACCTAAACCATCTATTACCTAACCCAACTATTACCTAACGCAACTATTACCTAAACCATCTATTACCTAATCCAACTATTACCTAAACAATCTATTACCTAACCCAACTATTACCTAACCCATCTATTACCTAAACCAACTATTACCTAAACCATCTATTACCAAACCCATCTATTACCTAAACCAACTATTACCTAACCCATCTATTACCTAAACCAACTATTACCTAAACCAACTATTACCTAAACCAAATATTACCTAACCCAACTATTACCTAACCCAACTATTACCTAAACCAACTATTACCTAAACCATCTATTACCTAACCCAACTATTACCTAACCCAAATATTACCTAACCCAACTATTACCTAACCCAACTATTACCTAACCCAACTATTACCTAACTCATCTATTACCTAAACCAACTATTACCTAAACCAACTATTACCTAAACCATCTATTACCTAACCCAACTATTACCTAACGCAACTACTACCTATACCATCTATTACCTAACCCAACTATTACCTAAACCATCTATTACCTAACCCATCTATTACCTAACCCAACTATTACCTAACCCAACTATTACCTAAACCAACTATTACCTAAACCATATATTACCTAACCCAATTATTACCTAACTCATCTATTACCTAAACCAACTATTACCTAAACCAACTATTACCTAAACCATCTATTACCTAACCCAACTATTACCTAAACCATCTATTACCTAACCCAACTATTACCTAAACCATCTATTACCTAACCCAACTATTACCTAACTCATCTATTACCTAAACCAACTATTACCTAAACCATCTATTACCTAACCCAACTATTACCTAAACCATCTATTACCTAACCCAACTATTACCTAAACCATCTATTACCTAACCCAACTATTACCTAACTCATCTATTACCTAACCCAACTATTACCTAAACCATCTATTACCTAACCCAACTATTACCTAACCCAACAATTACCTAAACCATCTATTACCTAACCCAACTGTTACCTAAACCATCTATTACCTAAACCAACTTTTACCTAAACCAAATATTACCTAACCCAACTATTACCTAACCCAACTATTACCTAACCCAACTATTACCTAACCCAACTATTACCTAAACCATCTATTACCTAACCCAACTATTACCTAACCCAACTATTACCTAACCCAACTATTACTTAAACCAACTATTACCTAACCCAACTATTACCTAACTCATCTATTACCTAAACCAACTATTACCTAAACCATCTATTACCTAACCCAACTATTACCTAACCCAACTATTACCTAAACCATATATTACCTAACCCAACTATTACCTAAACCATCTATTACCTAACCCAACTATTACCTAAACCAACTATTACCTAAACCATCTATTACCTAACCCAACTATTACCTAACCCAACTATTACCTAAACCAACTATTACCTAAACCATCTATTACCTAACCCAACTATTACCTAACCCAACTATTACCTAACCC
Source organism: Coregonus lavaretus (assembly GCF_964263955.1). Lineage (NCBI taxonomy): Eukaryota > Metazoa > Chordata > Actinopteri > Salmoniformes > Salmonidae > Coregonus > Coregonus lavaretus. Next base: position 42,477,020 of record NC_140004.1, read on the forward strand.
AACTATTACTTAAACCAACTATTACCTAACCCAACTATTACCTAAACCATCTATTACCTAAACCAACTATTACCTAACCCATCTATTACCTAAACCAACTATTACCTAAACCATCTATTACCTAACCCATCTATTACCTAAACCAACTATTACCTAACCCATCTATTACCTAAACCAACTATTACCTAAACCAACTATTACCTAAACCAAATATTACCTAACCCAACTATTACCTAACCCAACGATTACCTAAACCAACGATTACCTAAACCATCTATTACCTAACCCAACTATTACCTAACCCAACTATTACCTAAACCAACTATTACCTAAACCATATATTACCTAACCCAACTATTACCTAACCCAACTATTACCTAACCCAACTATTACCTAACCCAACTATTACCTAACTCATCTATTACCTAAACCAACTATTACCTAAACCATCTATTACCTAACCCAACTATTACCTAAACCATCTATTACCTAACCCAACTATTACCTAACGCAACTATTACCTAAACCATCTATTACCTAACCCAACTATTACCTAAACCATATATTACCTAACCCATCTATTACCTAACCCAACTATTACCTAACCCAACTATTACCTAAACCAACTATTACCTAAACCATCTATTACCTAACCCAACTATTACCTAACCCAACTATTACCTAATCCAACTATTACTTAAACCAAATATTACCTAACCCAACTATTACCTAACCCAACTATTACCTAACTCATCTATTACCTAAACCAACTATTACCTAAACCAACTATTACCTAAACCATCTATTACCTAACCCAACTATTACCTAAACCATCTATTACCTAACCCAACTATTACCTAACCCAACTATTACCTAACTCATCTATTACCTAAACCAACTATTACCTAAACCAACTATTACCTAAACCATCTATTACCTAACCCAACTATTACCTAAACCATCTATTACCTAACCCATCTATTACCTAACCCAACTATTACCTAAACCATCAATTACCTAACCCAACTATTACCTAAACCATCTATTACCTAACCCAACTATTACCTAAAACCATCTATTACCTAAATCAACTATTACCTAAACCTCTGTACCTCTAAACCGTTGTCTCAAATATACATTGTGGAGGAATATTCTGCTTTAAAAAAAGAGAATTTGTGAGATGTTATTCAGAGTATCAGTATTCTATATCCACTACAGTACCTGCCATATAATAGAGGAGGTTAGGTCATTAAATAGAGCTAGCGCCTGTAGTAGAAGGCATAGCAACAGATTAGAGACTACTACCAACCTCCCAGTCTCATTTCCTAGCAAGGCTCTGAAAATAATACATCTTCCTCTAATCCATAGCCTCACACACTCTCATTCACACGTGCAGCATTTAAGGGCAACTGCGAGGTGGTGTCTATGACTGGTGGTGTGTATGACTGGTGGTGTGTATGACTGGTGGTGTGTATAACTGGTGGTGTGTATGACTGGTGGTGTGTATGACTGGTGGTGTGTATGACTGGTGGTGTGTATGACTGGTGGTGTGTATGACTGGTGGTGTGTATGACTGGTGGTGTGTATGACTGGTGGTGTGTATGACTGGTGGTGTGTATGACTGGTGGTGTGTATAACTGGTGGTGTGTATAACTGGTGGTGTGTATAACTGGTGGTGTGTATGACTGGTGGTGTGTATGACTGGTGGTGTGTATGACTGGTGGTGTGTATGACTGGTGGTGTGTATAACTGGTGGTGTGTATGACTGGTGGTGTGTATAACTGGTGGTGTGTATAACTGGTGGTGTGTATGACTGGTGGTGTGTATGACTGGTGGTGTGTATGGTGTGTATGACTGGTGGTGTGCATGACTGGTGGTGTCAGTTTTCCCCTGTTTCTCCAGCTCTCTTCTCTAACTGGCTTGATCCCTGTTTCTCCAGCTCTCTTCTCTAACTGGCTTGATCCCTGTTTCCCCAGCTCTCTCACCCAGCAGTCAGGCAGATCCTCCACATTGTTCCCTGAGCCCCTATGAACACCTAATCACAGGAGAGAGGCAGTAGTAGAGTAATATATGGACATTCATCAGACGCTTTTATCTAAAGTCATTTAAGAGTGAATATGTTCAGTTTATGTGGCCAATGTTGAAAACCAACCCACATTGAGGAGTAGGCCTACCATGCTCCAATTAGTCTACAACCACTGAGCACTTTGAATCGCTTAATTCCCTCCAGTTGATTTTCTGTGACCAGATATTATTATTTAACTTAATTCCCTCCAGTTGATTTGACCAGATATTGTTATTTAACTTACTTATCATCCCTAACTATTCATTAATCATGATATCTGTCAATTGTCTTCCTGTTTTTACAGATATTTAATCCCCCCCCCCCCACACCCCAGGTTACCCGACATAGCTTCTCTACTAACCAATCACACGCCACTGTTCAGTATGGTAGATCAGATCTCTGCTATAGGAAGAGAGGGGTGTCAGACAACAGAAAGACAACCACTCACACACTCTGATGTCTGCTTCTGTCCTGTCGTCTCTGGATGAGAAATACCACAATATACAGTACCAGTCAAAAGTTTGGACACACCTACTCATTCAAGTGTTTTTCCTTATTTGTACTGTTTTCTACATTGTAGAATGATAGTGAAGACATCAAAACTATGAAATAACACATGGAATCATATAGTAACCAAAAAAGTGTTAAACAAATCAATTCTTCAAAGTAGCCACCCTTTGCCTTGATGACAGCTTTGCACACTCTTGGCATTCTCTCAACCAGCTTCATGAGGAATGCTTTTCCAACAGTCTTGAAGGAGTTCCCACATATGCTGAGCACTTGTTGGCTGCTTTTCCTTCACTCTGCGGTCAAACTCATCCCAAACCATCTCAATTGGGTTGAGGTCAGGTGGTTGTGGAGGCCAGGTCATCTGATGCAGCACTCCATCACTCTCATTTTTGGTCAAATAGCCCTTACACAGCCTGGAGGTGTGTTTTGGGTCATTGTCCTGTTGAAAAACAAATGATAGTCCCACTAAGCGCAAACCAGATGGGATGGCATATCGCTGCAGAATACTGTCGTAGCCATGCTGGTTAAGTGTGCCTTGAATTCTAAATAAATCACAGACAGTGTCACCAGCAAATCACCCCCACACCATCAAACCTCCTCCTCCATGCTTCATGGTGGGAACCACACATGCAGAGATCATCCGTTCACTTACTCTGCGTCTCACAAAGACACGGCGGTTGGAACCAAAAATCTCAAATTTGGACTCATCAGACCAAAGGACAGATTTCCACCGGTCTAATGTCCTTTGCTTGTGTTTCTTGGCCCAAGCAAATCTCTTCTTATTATTGGTGTCCTTTAGTAGTGGTTTCTTTGCAGAAATTTGACCATGAAGGCCTGATTCACGCAGTCTCCTCTGAACAGTTGATGTTGAGATGTGTCTGTTACTTGAACTCTGTGAAGCATTTATTTGGGCTGCAATCTGAGGTGCAGTTAACTCTAATGAACTTATCCTCTGCAGCCATTCCTGTGGCGGTCCTCATGAGAGCCAGTTTCATCATAGCGCATGATGGTTTTTGCGATTGCACTTGAAGAAACGTTCAATGTTTTTGAAATTTTCTGGATTGACTGACCTTCATGTCTTAAAGTAATGATGGCCTGTTGTTTCTCTTTGCTTATTTGATCTGTTCTTGCCATAATATGACCTTGGTCTTTAACCAAATAGGGCTGTCTTCACTATACCAACCCTACCTTGTTACAACACAACTGATTGGCTCATACGCATTAAGAAGGAAAGAAATTCCACAAATTAACTTTTAACAAGGCACACCTGTTAATTGAAATGCATTCCAGGTGACTACCTCATGAAGCTGGTTGAGAGAATGCCAAGACTGTGCAAAGCTGTCATCAAGGCAAAGGGGTGGTTACTTTGAAGACTCTAAAATCTAAAATATATTTAGATTTGTTTAACACTTTTTGGGTTATTATATGATTCCATATGTGTTATTTCATAGTTTTGATGTCTTCACTATTATTCTACAATGTAGAAAATAGTAAAAATTAAGAAAAACCCTTGAATGAGTAGGTGTGTCCAAACTTTTGACTGGTACTGTCCAAATAATAAAAGACACTGGAACACAGTTGAGGGGAACAGCACACATGGTGACAGTCGGTGACAGTGAAGGAAACAGCACACACAGTGACAGTCGGTGACAGTGAAGGAAACAGCACACATGGTGACAGTCGGTGACAGTGAACAAAACAGCACACACAGTGACAGTCAGTGACAGGGATGAAAACAGCACACACAGTGACAGTCGGTGACAGTGAAGGAAACAGCACACACGGTGACAGTCGGTGACAGTGAAGGAAACAGCACACATGGTGACAGTCGGTGACAGTGAAGCGCTCTTTGACACATTTCAGGCTCTTCTCTCACAAAACGCATCTGACACACACGTGTCAGAGACAGCACAGAGCCATCTACACAGCTGCTCTAAAGTGACACCAGACAACTGAGACAGACAGACGGACGGACAGACAGACAGACAGACAGACAGACAGACAGACAGACAGACAGACAGACAGACAGACAGACAGACAGACAGACAGACAGACAGACAGACAGACAGACAGACAGACAGACAGACAGACAGACAGACAGACAGACAGACAGACAGACAGACAGACAGACAGACAGAGGGAGAAGGAAGGGGATTAAAGATAAATACCAGAACAGGAGTAGGGACGTTTCCTTTGGGGCTGGTGACTATGCTGTTTGTCTGTGGTGTCTGGGGCTGTGCAGGGAGAGGGGAGACAACACAGGGTTAACAACAGGGCATACTGTAGATGGATGATGGGCCGTGGTGGTGAAAGGGTTAACACAAATAGACCTGGGTTTAAATACTATTCTAAAACCTTCATTGAGTGTTTTCTCTACCTCGATCATTGTTTGACCAGATGATGAGATAAGTGATGGTTTTAGCTGGCATGGAGGGAGAGGTCAAATACAATAGAGTGATGGGTTAATACACAGTATCACAGTGGTTCAAAGGAAACAGAGCAGCAGTGAGGGTTAAGCAGTGTGTTACTATAGCAGTGTTAACCATGGAGAAGAGGCCTTGAGACAGAGAGAGAGAGACAGAGAGAGAGAGAGAGAGAGAGAGAGAGAGAGAGAGAGAGAGAGAGAGAGAGAGAGACAGAGAGAGAGAGAGAGAGAGAGACAGAGAGAGACACACAGAGAGAGAGAGACACAGCGAGAGAGAGAGCGAGAGAGAGAGAAGAAGAGAGAGAATGGAGAGAGCAGGAGAGAGAGCAAGAGAGGGTTCACACACACAAAGCTATCAGAGTGAAAATTGCTATAGCGCCAGAGCTGACAGACAGACAGACATAAATCCACATCTATAGAAAATCACACTCACACACAAATCAACCAAACCACAGCTCAGACAAAGCCTTAATCACCCAAAGGCTCAATCACCCAAAGCCTCAATCACCCAAAGCCTCAATCACCAACCATCAGATCTTCCTATGTGGTAGCTTGATCATCCACAACATACACAAAGACACACAGAGTTCCTTCTCTAAAGCTTTTTCGTAAAAGCCTGTTTGAAATGCCAATATCAGTCTGAATCATCTTTCCAGCTGCAGAGATCCTCAGAGCATAGAGATATCATAGAGACCACTAAGATGAGATGCCATTTAGATGACTATATTCATGTCTATGGTTAGAGTTCCACTGGGACATCTCTGTGTAAAGTGTCAGGCAAAGGTCCTTAGAGCATAGAGATACACTGAGATGAGATGCCATAGAGGTGACTGTATTCAGCTCAACTAGGATATCTGTGGTGTGAGAACCAGTCCTTTCTCCAGAGGACACTCACAACATCAACACCAACACTAAGAGCAGTCCGGGGAAAAGCCATCTTCAGTAGGGAAACACTGGGGGTGTACATGGCTGGGGTGGGGTTAGGCAGATGAACTGAACTCCAAGATCATTAGACGAGAGAAAAGGGTTGAAATATAAAAAGCTGTTCCAAGTAAGCCTTGAGCAAACTGAAGACTGGAGGAAAAGTGGTTGAGAACGAGTGGAGAGAGACTGGCTGGAGGTATGATGGAGAGGTGCAGGGAGAGGGACTGGCTGGAGGTATGATGGAGAGGTGCAGGGAGAGGGACTGGCTGGAGGTATGATGGAGAGGTGCAGGGAGAGGGACTGGCTGGAGGTATGATGGAGAGGTGCAGGGAGAGGGAGGGATGGAGGTATGATGGAGAGGTACAGGGAGAGGGAGGGATGGAGGTATGATGGAGAGGTGCAGGGAGAGGGACTGGCTGGAGGTATGATGGAGAGGTGCAGGGAGAGGGACTGGCTGGAGGTATGATGGAGAGGTGCAGGGAGAGGGACTGGCTGGAGGTATGATGGAGAGGTGCAGGGAGAGGGAGGGATGGAGGTATGATGGAGAGGTACAGGGAGAGGGACTGGCTGGAGGTATGATGGAGAGGTACAGGGAGAGGGAGGGATGGAGGTATGATGGAGCGGTGCAGGGAGAGGGACTGGCTGGAGGTATGATGGAGAGGTGCAGGGAGAGGGACTGGCTGGAGGTATGATGGAGAGGTACAGGGAGAGGGACTGGCTGGAGGTATGATGGAGAGGTACAGGGAGAGGGACTGGCTGGAGGTATGATGGAGAGGTGCAGGGAGAGGGAGGGATGGAGGTATGATGGAGAGGTGCAGGGAGAGGGACTGGCTGGAGGTATGATGGAGAGGTACAGGGAGAGGGACTGGCTGGAGGTATGATGGAGAGGTGCAGGGAGAGGGACTGGCTGGAGGTATGATGGAGAGGTGCAGGGAGAGGGACTGGCTGGAGGTATGATGGAGAGGTGCAGGGAGAGGGACTGGCTGGAGGTATGATGGAGAGGTGCAGGGAGAGGGACTGGCTGGAGGTATGATGGAGAGGTGCAGGGAGAGGGAGGGATGGAGGTATGATGGATAGGTGCAGGGAGAGGGAGGGATGGAGGTATGATGGAGAGGTGCAGGGAGAGGGACTGGCTGGAGGTATGATGGAGAGGTACAGGGAGAGGGACTGGCTGGAGGTATGATGGAGAGGTGCAGGGAGAGGGACTGGCTGGAGGTATGATGGAGAGGTACAGGGAGAGGGAGGGATGGAGGTATGATGGAGAGGTGCAGGGAGAGGGACTGGCTGGAGGTATGATGGAGAGGTGCAGGGAGAGGGAGGGATGGAGGTATGATGGAGAGGTACAGGGAGAGGGACTGGCTGGAGGTATGATGGAGAGGTACAGGGAGAGGGAGGGATGGAGGTATGATGGAGAGGTGCAGGGAGAGGGACTGGCTGGAGGTATGATGGAGAGGTACAGGGAGAGGGAGGGATGGAGGTATGATGGAGAGGTGCAGGGAGAGGGACTGGCTGGAGGTATGATGGAGAGGTGCAGGGAGAGGGAGGGATGGAGGTATGATGGAGAGGTGCAGGGAGAGGGACTGGCTGGAGGTATGATGGAGAGGTACAGGGAGAGGGAGGGATGGAGGTATGATGGAGAGGTGCAGGGAGAGGGAGGGATGGAGGTATGATGGAGAGGTACAGGGAGAGGGGGGGTGGAGGTATGATGGAGAGGTGCAGGGAGAGGGAGGGATGGAGGTATGATGGAGCGGTGCAGGGAGAGGGACTGGTTGGAGGTATGATGGAGAGGTACAGGGAGAGGGAGGGATGGAGGTATGATGGAGAGGTGCAGGGAGAGGGACTGGCTGGAGGTATGATGAAGAAGTGCAGGGAGAGGGAGGGATGGAGGTATGATGGAGAGGTGCAGGGAGAGGGAGGGATGGAGGTATGATGGAGAGGTGCAGTGAGAGGGACTGGCTGGAGGTATGATGGAGAGGTGCAGGGAGAGGGACTGGCTGGAGGTATGATGGAGAGGTGCAGTGAGAGGGACTGGCTGGAGGTATGATGGAGAGGTGCAGGGAGAGGGACTGGCTGGAGGTATGATGGAGAGGTGCAGGGAGAGGGAGGGATGGAGGTATGATGGAGAGGTGCAGGGAGAGGGACTGGCTGGAGGTATGATGAAGAGGTGCAGGGAGAGGGAGGGATGGAGGTATGATGGAGAGGTGCAGGGAGAGGGAGGGATGGAGGTATGATGGAGAGGTGCAGGGAGAGGGACTGGCTGGAGGTATGATGGAGAGGTACAGGGAGAGGGGGGGTGGAGGTATGATGGAGAGGTGCAGGGAGAGGGAGGGATGGAGGTATGATGGAGCGGTGCAGGGAGAGGGACTGGTTGGAGGTATGATGGAGAGGTACAGGGAGAGGGAGGGATGGAGGTATGATGGAGAGGTGCAGGGAGAGGGAGGGATGGAGGTATGATGGAGAGGTGCAGGGAGAGGGACTGGCTGGAGGTATGATGGAGAGGTGCAGGGAGAGGGAGGGATGGAGGTATGATGGAGAGGTACAGGGAGAGAGAGGGATGGAGGTATGATTGAGAGGTACAGGGAGAGGGACTGGCTGGAGGTATGATGGAGAGGTGCAGGGAGAGGGACTGGCTGGAGGTATGATGGAGAGGTGCAGGGAGAGGGACTGGCTGGAGGTATGATGGAGAGGTACAGGGAGAGGGACTGGCTGGAGGTATGATGGAGAGGTGCAGGGAGAGGGACTGGCTGGAGGTATGATGAGAGGTGCAGGGAGAGGGACTGGCTGGAGGTATGATGGAGAGGTGCAGGGAGAGGGACTGGCTGGAGGTATGATGGAGAGGTGCAGGGAGAGGGACTGGCTGGAGGTATGATGGAGAGGTGCAGGGAGAGGGAGGGATGGAGGTATGATGGAGAGGTGCAGGGAGAGGGAGGGATGGAGGTATGATGGAGAGGTACAGGGAGAGGGACTGGCTGGAGGTATGATGGAGA
>NC_140004.1:42490930-42493430 GCF_964263955.1 Coregonus lavaretus
TTCATACTCACAAGAACACACATGCTCACTCTATTCCCCATCCTCCATCCTCTCTCCCTTTCGCACACACACACACACACACACACACACACACACACACACACACACACACACACACACACACACACACACACACACACACACTACACTAGAGACCACTATTTTATGATGATTGCAAATTGAGTCAACACCGTCTACCACGCATCACAGACAGCACAGCACACACTGAAATAAAGACGTTCACAAATCACTGAGCAAGAGACACTTTCAACTACACAGAAACATGCAAGCTAAGCAAAAGCAGAGACAGAGAAAGGGGGAAGAGAGAAAGAGGGGGGAGGGGGGAGAAAGAGGGGGGAGGGGGAGAGAGAAAGAGGGGGAGAGAGAGAAAGAGGGGGAGAGAGAAAGAGGGGGAGAGAGAAAGATGCGGGAGAGAGAAAGATGGGGGAGAGAAAGATGGGGGAGAGAGAAAGATGGGGGAGAGAAAGATGGGGCGGAGAGAAAGCGGGGTGAGAGAAAGATGGGGGAGAGAAAGCAGGGGGATGGGGAGAGGGAATGAGACACAACCAGAGAGAGAATAGAGAAGAGCATACAGAAACAACAGGTCCTTAACCCTGATAACTGAGCAGAGAGAGAAACAGGGCCTTAACCCTGATAACCAAGCAGAGAGAGAAACAGGGCCTTAACCCTGATAACTGAGCAGAGAGAGAAACAGGGCCTTAACCCTGATAACTGAGCAGAGAGAGAAACAGGGCCTTAACCCTGATAACTGAGCAGAGAGAGAGGGAGCAGAGAGAGAGAGAGGGAGCAGAGAGAGAGAGAGAGGGAGCAGAGAGAGAAGAGAGAGAGGGGGCAGAGAGAGAAGAGAGAGAGGGGGCAGAGAGAGAAGAGAGAGGGAGCAGAGAGAGAGAGGGAGCAGAGAGTGAGAGAGAGGGTGCAGAGAGAGAGAGGAGAGAGCAGAGAGAGGACAGGGCCTTACCTTGACATCTGCCTTCTTGTTGAGCAAACTCTTGGCTGCTGCAATAGGAAACAACAGGAGAGACACAGCAGGTCAGAGATGCTGATAGAACAGGAGATCAGAGAGGTCACAAAGGTGTAACAGTATCAACCTGTAGTCCTGTAGGAGTTCTAGTTGATTTGTACAAGATGGGTAACCCAAATGCAACCACATTGCATTCCGTTGGTAAAAAAGAATCCCACAGTGTAGGGGACCAGACAGTTGTCTGTAACAAGAGAAAATCTATGGTCCTCCTAGTAAAGTCAGAGTTTTAGACAGGTTATAATCTACCTGTCCACCAGGCCCTGATAATCACAACACTCCTCCTTCAGGAGATTTAGAGAGGAGAGGAGGCCTGTTCATACTAAAGACAGTGGTCTGTTTAGCATAATACCCATAATCCTCAGCAACACGGGAAATGTTCCACAGACAACAGTCAGTATCCATTGTGTCACAGGGAACACACACACACAGAACTGTACCTGGGTTAATACTGTCCCATTTGTCGTGGCCCAGCGAGGGTTGATATGGGTTGCCGTGAGCAACAAAACCTCATTAAGAGGAACAGGTTAATTAGTTAAAGAGGCAGAGATAGAAAACGAATTTGGGGTTTATACTGGAGCCTGTCCCCACGGTCCCCTTCAGGGCTACAGCCTGAAATGGGTCCTCTACCAAACCCACACACACACACACTGTCCCAGTACCTGTACCTGTCAGTGTACGACCGTCCCAGTCTCTCTCCTCTGTACCTGTCAGTGTAAGACCGTCCCAGTCTCTCTCCTCTGTACCTGTCAGTGTAAGACCGTCCCAGTCTCTCTCCTCTGTACCTGTCAGTGTAAGACCGTCCCAGTCTCTCTCCTCTGTACCTGTCAGTGTAAGACCGTCCCAGTCTCTCTCCTAGATATCATCAGCTCCACTGTTGAGTCCCATTCACAGTCTAATGTGATTATCATCAGCACTACCACGTTACATAAAACACTATTTCGAGCATTATGGACTTTTTTCTCTTCTCTCTCTCTGTACCTCTCTCCTCTCTCTTTAACTTTCTCTAATTATCTCTGTACCTCTCTCCTCTCTCTTTAACTTTCTCTAGTTCTCTCTGTACCTCTCTCCTCTCTCTTTAACTTTCTCTAGTTCTCTCTGTACCTCTCTCCTCTCTCTTTAACTTTCTCTAGTTCTCTCTGTACCTCTCTCCTCTCTCTTTAACTTTCTCTAGTTCTCTCTGTACCTCTCTCCTCTCTCTTGAACTTTCTCTAGTTCTCTCTGTACCTCTCTCCTCTCTCTTTAACTTTCTCTAATTATCTCTGTACCTCTCTCCTCTCTCTTTAACTTTCTCTAGTTCTCTCTGTACCTCTCTCCTCTCTCTTTAACTTTCTCTAGTTCTCTCTGTACCTCTCTCCTCTCTAACTTTCTCTAATTATCTCTGTACCTCTCTCCTCTCTCTTTAACTTTCTCTAGTTCTCTCTGTACCTCTCTCCTCTCTCTTTAACTTTCTCTAATTAT
>NC_140004.1:42498430-42500204 GCF_964263955.1 Coregonus lavaretus
TAGAGGATGAAAGCTTCACATGAAGACACCTAGAAGATGAAGGCTTCACATGACGACAGCTAGGGGATATAGGCTTCACATGAAGACAGCTGGAGGATGAAGGCTTCACATGAAGACAGCTAGAAGATGAAGGCTTCACATGACGACAGCTAGGGGATATAGGCTTCACATGAAGACAGCTGGAGGATGAAGGCTTCACATGAAGACAGCTAGAGGATGGAGGCTTCACATGAAGACAGCTGAAGGATGGAGGCTTCACATCAAGACAGCTGAAGGATGGAGGCTTCACATCAAGACAGCTGAAGGATGGAGGCTTCACATCAAGACAGCTAGAGGATGGAGGCTTCACATGAAGACAGCTAGAAGATGGAGCCTTCACATGAAGACAGCTAGAGGATGGAGGCTTCACATGAAGACAGCTAGAGGACATAGGCTTCACATGAAGACAGCTAGAGGATGGAGGCTTCACATGAAGACAGCTTGAGGATGGAGGCTTCACATGAAGACAGCTTGAGGATGAAGGCTTCACATGAAGACAGCTAGAGGATGGAGGCTTCACATGAAGACAGCTAGGGGTGGAGGCTTCACATGAAGACAGCTAGAGGATGAAGTCTTCACATGAAGACAGCTAGAGGATGAAGGCTTCACATGAAGACAGCTAGAGGATGGAGGCATCACATGAAGACAGCTAGGGGTGGAGGCTTCACATGAAGACAGCTTGAGGATGGAGGCTTCACATGAAGACAGCTGGAGGATGAAGGCTTCACATGAAGACAGCTTGAGGATGGAGGCTTCACCTGAAGACAGCTTGAGGATGGAAGCTTCACATGAAGACAGCTAGAGAATGGAGGCTTCACATGAAGACAGCTTGAGGATGGAGGCTTCACATGAAGACAGCTAGAGGATGGAGGCTTCACATGAAGACAGCTAGAGGATGGAGGCTTCACATGAAGACAGCTGGAGGATGGAGGCTTCACATGAAGACAGCTGGAGGATGAAGGCTTCACATGAAGACATCTAGAGGATGGAGGATTCACATGAAGACAGCTAGAGGATGGAGTCTTCACATGAAGACAGCTAGAGGATGGAGGCTTCACATGAAGACAGCTAGAGGATGGAGGCTTCACATGAAGACAGCTGGAGGATGGAGGCTTCACATGAAGACAGCTGGAGGATGAAGGCTTCACATGAAGACATCTAGAGGATGGAGGATTCACATGAAGACAGCTAGAGGATGGAGTCTTCACATGAAGACAGCTAGAGGATGAAAGCTTCACATGAAGACACCTAGAAGATGAAGGCTTCACATGACGACAGCTAGGGGATATAGGCTTCACATGAAGACAGCTGGAGGATGAAGGCTTCACATGAAGACAGCTAGAAGATGAAGGCTTCACATGACGACAGCTAGGGGATATAGGCTTCACATGAAGACAGCTGGAGGATGAAGGCTTCACATGAAGACAGCTAGAGGATGGAGGCTTCACATGAAGACAGCTGAAGGATGGAGGCTTCACATCAAGACAGCTGAAGGATGGAGGCTTCACATCAAGACAGCTAGAGGATGGAGGCTTCACATGAAGACAGCTAGAAGATGGAGGCTTCACATGAAGACAGCTAGGAGGTGGAGGCTTCACATGAAGACAGCTGGAGGATGGAGGCTTCACATGAAGACAGCTAGAGGATGGAGGTTCACATGAACGTCTGTCTGTACTCTGAGGAAGGTTTTAGACCTAGTTTTTCATAATAATAAGAAACATTTCAGTGAACTTGT
>NC_140004.1:42500404-42580404 GCF_964263955.1 Coregonus lavaretus
GAGAGAGAGAGAGAGAGAGAGAGAGAGAGACAGAGAGAGAGAGAGAGAGAGAGAGAGAGAGAGAGAGAGAGAGAGAGAGAAGAGAGAGAGAGAGAGAGAGCGAGAGAGAGAGAGAGAGAGAGAGAGAGAGAGAGAGAGAGAGCGAGGAGAGAGACAGAGAGAGAGAGAGAGAGAGAGAGAGAGAGAGAGAGAGAGAGAGAGAGAGAGAGAGAGAGAGAGAGAGAGAGAGAGAGAGAGAGAGAGAGAGAGAGAGAGAGAGAGAGAGAGATGTGGGCGCTGCTGCAGCATTCCAGACTGGGGAAGTGGAGGAGAGAAGAAGAGAGAGAGGAGACGCAGACAGGCAGAGATGCAGGCAGACAGACCTCCATTGAAAGGGCACTCCAGTTTAAGGCAACTGACGGCCATAGTGTGAAACCAGAGACAGGGTTAAGTAATTTACCCTGACTGACAAAGACCTGAGAGAGGCTTAAAGGATTTGGACTCTAGTGTCGTAATACCTAAGCCAAATTACCATTTGGAGTGTTATACTGTCATATTTCAACCAAATCAACTAATAAAGGGTTGATAATGTCATAAGTCTCCATCTGTCTTATGTCAGTTTAGTTTTTTCAGTACCTCTGTCAGCCTCAACTGACCCAGTAACTTCTGTCGAAGTCGGACAACAATGTCCTTTCCAGCAGGCTTCAGTCAGTAGCCGAATGTCTCTGTTTTTGGACAGTAGAAGAAGCATATTAACCCAGGAGGAATGTTGCAGAGGCCGGGCTGGGGCCTGGCAAGGTGTTATCCTTGACTAGAGCACTGACAAACACACACACAGCATCATGCAAAACAACAAGCAGTAATAAAAACATGTATAACACACAAGCATGCACACACAGACACACTATGTACGCGAACACACACACGGGCGCACTCACACACACACATGATAGGAGAGAGGACAGGACTGCTGCTGCAATCCAATCTCAGCACTCAGCAAAAGAGGCTCCGACCAATTAGAACAAGGTTCTGTAGTCTGACCTATAAATACAGTCTTACAGGAAGCTATAAAACACCATTGGAAGCACCATAGAGACAAATATAAACTGGATGTGGCAAAGAATCAACTCCCTTTGGGAACCCATATTGGGAATCATATTGACAAGGGGCTAACTTTAATCCAGCACACACTTCAACCAATTTTATTGACAGAACATGCAATTTAATGGGATAGTTCGGGATTTTGGCAATCTACTTCCCCAGAATCAAATTAATTAATGGACACCATTTTTATGTCTCCGCATGCAGTTTGAAGGAAGTTCCTAACTAGCGCTAGCGCAATTGCTAACTAACGTTAGCGCAATGTCTGGAAGTCTATAGGTATCTGGTAGCATTGCCTCATGAAACTACCTCTAACTTCCTTCATACTGAACACAGAGACATACAAATGGTATCCATTTAAACTGAGGAGCAAGGGGGTCAAATTCTGTTCCAAGGGAGGACTAGCATAGCATAGCATAGCATAGCATTGCATAGAAGACCCATCCGTCAGCTAGCGTAACAAGCATGCATACTGGCATTCTCCCCAGACCAGGAGAGGTACTGTCTCAACAAGAAGATGGGGCCCCCTGTAGATCAGTTGGTAGAGCATGGCGCTTGCAACGCCAGGGTTGTGGGTTAGTTTCCCACGGGGGGCCAGTATAAAAAAAAATAAAAAAATGTATGCACTCGCTAACTGTAAGCGTCTGCTAAATGACAAAAAAAAAAAAATGATAGGAGAGAGAGGGACTGCATTTGGCAAGGTGGAGAGGTGCTGTTTCAACAACTGGAGAGAGATAGGGGAGCAGCATTTTGAAAGGCATCAGAGATATGTCAAAGGTCATATTGGACAGATTTTTTTATTTCACCTTTATTTAACCAGGTACGCCATATTGGACAGATCACATGACGCAGAGAGAGACAACGCTGCAATAGGAGAGGATTCTGACCTGAAGACAGGAGACAGACCACTGGAAGCTACTTGGTAGGACTGACAGGCCATGTATTTACAAGTACACAGCTCTGTCTTCTCTAGAGAGGTGTTACTATATTTCACAGTCAGTGCTAGACAGCTATAATCTATCCACAAACAGTGATGTTGGCAAATTTCACTTAACACACATATAGAGGACACACACCCCCAACACACACATACACATACACACACAGAAGATGATACACACACAAACATACTGGACACACACACACACACACTGAGGACACACATACACTGAATGGACACTGATCAGACAGCACGGTGATACCTGTCACCCACCTTTAGATCTCGATGCACCACGCCCATTTGATGGCAGTGTAGCACCGCCTCCACGATCTGCTGGATGCAGTGACTGCATGCAAACACCAGGGGGCATGTTAGTCTGAGCAGCATAGCTACAATCCCCTGCACAGGCCAGGGGGGAGGGGAGGGGTAGAGGTGGGGGGGGGGTAGGGGGGTAGGGGGAGGGGAGAGGTAGGGGGAGTGGCGAGGAGTGAGGAGGTAGGTAGGGGGAGGTGGGAGGAGGAAGGTAGGGGGAGGGGGGGGGAGGGAGGGAGGGAGGGTAGGGGGGAGGAGGGAGAAAGGAGGGGGAGGCGGGATGTAGGGGGAGGGGGGAGGAGGGAGGTGAGGGGGGAGGAGGAAGGAGGAAGGTAGGGGGAGGGGGAGGAGGAAGGTAGGGGGAGGAAAAAGGAGGAAGGTAGGGGAGGGGGGAGGTAGGTAGGTAGGGGGAGGAGGAAGGAGGAAGGAGGAATGTAGGGGGAGGAGGAAGGGCTGGAGGAGGGGGTCTTCTGTCATACAGACACACTCTTGCCTGGCTGTCACCAGCCTTGTCCAACCCATGGCCTAGCCAAGCGAACGGCCAATAACTTGGCGGTAGAATGGCCAACAGGGGAGGGAGGCGACTAGGGGAGGGGGAGAGGCGACTAGGGGAGGGAGGGGGAGAGGCGACTAGGGGAGGGAGGTTATGATGAGGTCTGGACTGGTATAGTTATGATGAGGTCTGGACTGGTGTAGTTATGATGAGGTCTGGACTGGTGTAATTATGATGAGGTCTGGACTGGTGTAGTTATGATGAGGTCTGGACTGGTATAGTTATGATGTGGTCTGGACTGGTGTAGTTATGATGAGGTCTGGACTGGTGTAATTATGATGAGGTCTGGACTGGTGTAGTTATGATGAGGTCTGGACTGGTGTAGTTATGATGAGGTCTGGACGTGTAGTTATGATGAGGTCTGGACTGGTGTAGTTATGATGAGGTCTGGACTGGTGTAGTTATGATGAGGTCTGGACTGGTGTAGTTATGATGAGGTCTGGACTGGTTTAGGTATGATGAGGTCTGGACTGGTGTAGTTATGATGAGGTCTGGACTGGTGTAGTTATGATGAGGTCTGGACTGGTTTAGGTATGATGAGGTCTGGACTGGTGTAGTTATGATGAGGTCTGGACTGGTGTAGTTATGATGAGTTCTGGACTGGTGTAGTTATGATGAGGTCTGGACTGGTGTAGTTATGATGAGGTCTGGACTGGTGTAGTTATGATGAGTTCTGGACTGGTTTAGGTATGATGAGGTCTGGACTGGTGTAGATATGATGAGGTCTGGACTGGTGTAGTTATGATGAGGTCTGGACTGGTGTGGTTATGATGAGGTCTGGACTGGTGTAGTTATGATGAGGTCTGGACTGGTTTAGGTATGATGAGTTCTGGACTGGTGTAGTTATGATGAGGTCTGGACTGGTGTAGTTATGATGAGGTCTGGACTGGTGTAATTATGATGAGGTCTGGACTGGTGTAGTTATGATGAGGTCTGGACTGGTATAGTTATGATGAGGTCTGGACTGGTGTAGTTATGATGAGGTCTGGACTGGTGTAATTATGATGAGGTCTGGACTGGTGTAGTTATGATGAGGTCTGGACTGGTATAGTTATGATGAGGTCTGGACTGGTGTAGTTATGATGAGGTCTGGGCTGGTGTAGTTATGATGAGGTCTGGACTGGTGTAGTTATGATGAGGTCTGGACTGGTGTAATTATGATGAGGTCTGGACTGGTGTAGTTATGATGAGGTCTGGACTGGTGTAGTTATGATGAGGTCTGGACTGGTTTAGGTATGATGAGTAGGTAGGGCGGCAGGTAGCCTAACGGTTAAGCACGTTGGGCCAGTTACCGAAACGTTGCTGGTTTGACTCCCCGAGCCGACTAAGTGAAAAATATGTCGATGTGCCCTTGAGCAAGGCACTTAACCCTAATTGCTCTGGATAAGAGCGTCTCTGCTAAATGTCTAAACAAATTAGGTCTGGACTGGTGTAGTTATGATGAGGTCTGGACTGGTGTAGTTATGATGAGGTCTGGACTGGTGTAGTTATGATGAGGTCTGGACTGGTTTAGGTATGATGAGGTCTGGACTGGTGTAGTTATGATGAGGTCTGGACTGGTGTAGTTATGATGAGTTCTGGACTGGTGTGGTTATGATGAGGTCTGGACTGGTGTAGTTATGATGAGGTCTGGACTGGTGTAGTTATGATGAGTTCTGGACTGGTTTAGGTATGATGAGGTCTGGACTGGTGTAATTATGATGAGATCTGGACTGGTGTAGTTATGATGAGGTCTGGACTGGTGTAGTTATGATGAGTTCTGGACTGGTGTAGTTATGATGAGTTCTGGACTGGTTTGGTATGATGAGGTCTGGACTGGTGTAATTATGATGAGGTCTGGACTGGTGTAGTTATGATGAGGTCTGGACTGGTGTAATTATGATGAGGTCTGGACTGGTGTAGTTATGATGAGGTCTGGACTGGTGTAATTATGATGAGGTCCGGGGGGGGGTGGTTAACAGGATAGGTTTACAGGGTTGGAGTGTGTATGATAATGTGTGTATGTGGTAGTGAGTGTGTGTGGGTGTATATCTACATACAGTGCATTCTGAAAATATTCAGACCCCTTTACTTTTTCCACATTTTGTTACGTTACAGCCTTATTCTAAAATTGATTAAATAAAACATTTTCCTCATCAATCTACACACAATACCTCATAATGACAAAGTGAACACAGATTCTTAGAAATGTATGCAAATACCCTACATATATATACATAACCAGTCAAAATTGTGGATACACCTACTCATTCAATGGTTTTTCTTTATTTTTACTATTTTCTACATTGTAGAATAATAGTGAAGATATTAAAACTATGAAATAGCACATGGAATGACGTTGTAACCAAAAAAGTATTCAACAAATCAAAATATATTTTAGATTCTTCAAAGTAGCCACCCTTTGCCTTGATGACAGCTTTGCACACTCTTGGCATTCTCTCAACCAGCTTCACCTGGAATGATTTTCCAACAGTCTTGAAGGAGTTCCCACATATGCTGAGCACTTGTTGGCTGCTTTTCCTTCACTCTGCGGTCAAACTCATCCCAAACCATCTCAATTTGGTTGAGATCGGGTGATTGTGGAGTCCAGGTCATCTGATGCAGCACTCCATCACTCTCCTTCTTGGTCAAATAGCACTTACACAGCCTGTTTTGGGTCATTGTCCTGTTGAAAAACAAATGATAGTCACACTAAGCGCAAACCAGATGGGATGGCGTATCACTGCAGAATGCTGTGGTAGCCATGCTGGTTAAGTGTGCCTTGAATTCTAAATAAATCACAGACAGTGTCACCAGCAAAGTACACCCACACCTCCTCCTCCATGCTTCACGGTGGGAACCACACATGTGGAGATCATCCGTTCACCTACTCTGCATCTCACAAAGACACGGCAGTTGTAACCAAAAATCTCAAATATGGACTCATCAGACCAAAGGACAGATTTCCACCGGTCTAATGTCCATTGCTCGTGTTTCTTGGCTCAAGCAAGTCTCTTCTTCTTATTGGTGTCCTTTAGTAGTAGTTTCTTCGCAGCAATTCGACCATGAAGGCCTGATTCACGCAGTCTACTCTGAACAGTTGATGTTGAGATGTGTCTGTTACTTGAACTCTGTGAAGCATTTATTAGGGCTACAATCTGAGGTGTAGTTATTCTAATGAACTTATCCTCTGCAAAAGAGGTAACTCTGGGTCTTCCTTTCCTGTAGCGGTCCTCATGAGAGCCCGTTTCATCATAGTGCTTGATGGTCTTTGCAACTGCACTTGAAGAAACTTTCAAACTTCTTGAAATTTTCCGGATTGACTGACCTTCATGTCTTAAAGTAATGATGGACTGTCATTTCTCTTTGCATATTTGAGATGTTCTTGCCATAATATGGACTTGGTAATTTACCAAATAGGGCTATCTTCTGTATACCAACCATACCTTGTCACAACACAACTGATTGGCTCAAACGCATTAAGAAGGAAATAAATTCCACATATTAACTTTTACAAGGCACACTTGTTAATTTAAATGCATTCCAGGTGACTACCTCATGAAGTTGGTTGAGAGAATGCCAAGTGTGCAAAGCTGTCATCAAGGCAAGGGGTGGCTACTTTGAAGAATCTAAAATCTAAAATATCTTTTGATTTGTTTAACACTTTTCTGGTTACTACATGATTCCATATGTGTTATTTCACAGTTTTGATGTCTTCACCATTATTCTACAATCTAGAAAATAGTAAAAATAAAGAAAAACCCTGGAATGAGTACTGTAAGTATTCAGACCCTTTGCTATGAGACCAGAAATTGAGCTCAGGTGCATCCTGTTTCCATTGATCACCCTTGAGATGTTTCTCCAACTTAATTGGAGTCCACCTGTGGTAAATTAAATTGATTGGACATGATTTGGAAAGGCACACAGCTGTCTATATAAAGGTCCCACAGTTGACGGTGCATGTCAGAGCAAAAACCAAGTTATGAGGTTCCAGGAATTGTCCGTAGAGCTCTGAGAGGATTGTGTCGAGGCACAGATCTGGGGAAGGGTAGCAAAAAATGTCAGCAGCATTGAAGGTCCCCAAGAACACAGTGGCCTCCATCATTCTTAAAATGGAAGAAATGTGGAACCACCAAGACTCTTCCTAGAGCTGTCCGCCCGGCCAAACTGAGCAATCGGGGGAGAAGGGACTTTGTCAGGGAGGTGACCAAGAACCTGATGGTCCCTCTGACAGACAATGCAGGAGTGGCTTCGGGACAAGTCTCTGAATGTCCTTGAGTGACCCAGCCAGAGAGACGTGAACCCGATCGAATATCTCTGGAGAGACCTGAAAATAGCTGTGCAGCCACGCTCCCCATCCAACCTGACAGAGCTTGAGAGGATCTGTAAAGAAGAATGGGAGAAACTCCCCAAATACAGGTGTGCCAAGCTTGTAGCGTCATACCCAAGAAGACCCGAGGCTGTAATCACTGCCAAAGGTGCTTCAACAAAGTACTGAGTAAAGGGTCTGAATGTGGTAGAATGGCGCCGAAGGGGATGGCTGCCATTTTACGGGCTCCTAACCAATTGTGCTATTTTGTGTGTTTTTTCACATTGTTTGTAACTTATTTTGTACTTAATGTTGATGCTACCGTCTCTTATGACCGAAAAGAGCCTCTGTATATCAGAACAGAGATTACTCACCTCGAACTGGACGAAAAAAGGCCCAAATCCCCATCATTTGCATGAAGAAAATAAGGAAAAACTGTAATATCTTGTGTTTCACCAAGTCGTGGCTGAACGACGACAAGGATAATATACAGTTGGCTGGGTTTTCAGTGCATCGGCAGGACAGAATAACTACGTCCGATATGACGAGGGTGGGGGTGTGTGTCTATTTGTCAATAACAGCTGGTGCGCGATGTCTAATATTAAGGAAGTCTCAAGGTATTGCTCGCCTGAGGTAGAGTACCTCATAATAAGCTGTAGACCACACTATCTACCAAGAGAGTTTTCATCTATATTTTTCGTAGCCGTCTATTTACCACCACAAACCAATACTGGCACTAAGACCACACTCAACGAGCTGTATAAGGCCATAAGCAAACAAGAAAATGCTCAACCTGAAGCGCTGCTCCTAATGGCCGGGGACTTTAACGCAGGCAAACTTAAATCTGTTTGACCTCATTTCTACCAGCATGTCACATGTGCAACCAGAGGGAAAAAAACTCTAGACCACCTTTACTCCACACACAGAGACGCATACAAAGCTCTCCCTCACCCTCCATTTGGCAAATCTGACCATAATTCTATACTCCTGATTCCTGCTTACAAGCAAAAACGAAAGCAGGAAGTGCCAGTGACTCGCTCAATACGGAAGTGGTCAGATGATGCGGACGTTAAGCTACAGGACTGTTTCACTAGCACAGACTGGAATATGTTCCGGGATTCATCCAATGGCATTGAGGAGTATACCACCTCAGTCACCGGCTTCATCAATAAGTGCATCGTCCCCACAGTGACCATACGTACATATCCCAACCAGAAGCTATGGATTACAGGCAACATCCGCACCGAGCTAAAGGCTAGAGCTGCCGCTTTCAAGGAGTGGGACACTAATCCGGACGCTTATAAGAAATCCTGCTATGCCCTCAGACGAACCATCAATATTTTTCTTAACTCTCTTTTCTTAAAACGTTTTTTTTTTTTTATACATTTGCCAAAAAAATCTAAAAACCTGTTTTTTCTTTGTCATTATGGGGTATTGTGTGTAGATTGATGAGGGGGAAAAAACTATTTAATCAATTTTAGAATAAGGCTGTAACGTAACAAAATGTGGAAAAAGTCAAGGGGTCTGAATACTTTCCGAATGCACTGTACGTGAAATTGAACGCAAGAAAGAGAGAGAGAAACTCTGAAGTGTGTGTGTGTGTGTGTGTGTGTGTGTGCGTGTGTTTGAGAATGCATGAGTGTGTGTGCAGGATAATCCCAAATGTTACTGTGGCAGTCAGAAAACAGACAGGAATGGATAGGTTACCCAAATCGCTAGTCCCTCATTAAAAGCTCAGCAAAAAAATAAGACCATTTCTGAGTCTGGTATTGCAGGTTACCAGTTGCCAGTGTGAAATCGCCTGTCTAAACAGGGAAAGAATTGCGCAGTAGGCTAAGTCAATTCCTCTTGCACTCTAAACACATGGCCCACATCTTAGGTTACGGTTGGTACCAGACCCACTTCTGTAATTGGGTTTATGTTAGAGGAGAGAATACCATAGCATCTATCCTGTCAGCTGTATACCCCCAGTGTTAGGTGATGTTGTTGTTGAGTGCTGTAGCGTAGCTGGATATGTGCCGTGAGATGCTGCCCAAATAATTCAGCAGGTACGATAAAGATCAAAACAAATGGCACCCTAGTCCCTTTATAGTGCACTACTTTTGACCAAGTCCCAAAGGTTGGCTTTGGGGGGGATGGGAGAAAGAGGGGAAGGGATTGAGGGAGCGATGGAGATCAGAGTGAACAAGGGAAGGGTTTAAAGAACCTGGGCCCTGCTGGGATATCAAACTGTGATGAGTTGGTCTGCGTCTCAAATGGCACCCTATTCCCTATATAGGGCCCATCGGGCTGTGGTCAAAAGTAGCACACTATATACAGAATTGGGTGTCATTTGGGATGCGCCTTGGACAGAGGAATGGTCACTGCAGCCTGAGAAGCTGGGCAAGTGCACTTGGGGGGTCGGGGTGATGGGTTGAGGGGGTTGAGGGGGTTGGAGGGGGAGAGGGGTCAACGTTTTGGGGAGGGAGTGGGAGTTAGGGGGGCAGTCAGTGAGTCAGTGCAACAAGAGCGCCATAAGAATACATTTACCTCCGATAGAATAATAATGCCTGATTGAACATTTAAACGAGCACGACAGACAGACAGACTGACAAACTGACAGACTGATCAACGGACACACACACAGACAGACAGACAGACAGACTGACAAACTGATCGACGGACACACACACAGACAGACAGAGACAGAGGAGGGGGCGTGCAGGCAGAGGTGCAGGGGTTGAGGGTAGAGGGTGGGGGGCCAGTCAGAGGAGGGGGCGTGCAGGCAGAGGTGCAGGGGTTGAGGGTAGAGGGTGGGGGGCCAGTCAGAGGAAGGAGGGAGGAGGTTTCTAGACATACTGACCTTCAGGTCCCTGTGCACTATGTCATGTTGGTGAATGTGATGAACACTGTCTAGAATCTGAGTGATACAATGACTGTGAAGACAAAACAGACAGGAGGAGAGGAGAGGAAGAAGGAGAGATGGAGGGAGGGAAGGGTGGAAGAAGAGAGGATAGGAAGGTGGAGGAGACAAGTGGACAGGTGAACATAATGATGTGAGAAACAGTGAGATGGGAGTGAAAAAATAACTCAGAATTGATGGACAGAAAGGAGGAGAGAGAAGGAGGAGAAGAGTTGATAGAAATGTTTCAGCCAGAAGGGTAGAGGAAAAGTGAGGAGGAGGGAGGGAGAGATGGGAGATGGAGAGAGAAATGGAAGGAGGAGGGGAAGTTAATAAATGCAGTGAGGAGTGAGGAGACAAAACTGTTTTAAACATGATGAGACACAAGACTACCAACAACAGCACAGTCAGACATACTCAGAACACAAAGAGGGAGGGGAGAGGGAGGAGAGAGAGCGAGAGAGGGAGGGAAGATAGAGAGAAAGAAAAGAGAGAAGCAGAGAGAGGGTGAAGGAGAAAGAGTGAGTAAAAAGGAGATGGGAAGAGTAAGAGAGAGAAAGCAGATGTGAGAAAGCGAGCGAGGCAGAGAGGAGAGAAAGGGATAAAGAGAGAAGTAGAGGAGAGCAGTGGATCGATGTGTAACTGTTATTTCAACTAACCAGTGGGTGGAAAAAATAGCGATGTGTGTACAGTGAAGGGGTTAATGTGCCTTGCCACTCCCGGCCCTGTGTGTGTGTGTGTGTGTGTGTGTGTGTGCGTGTGCGTGTGTGTGTGTGTGTGTGCGTGTGTGGATATAATGGGACTAATAGCAGGATATAATGGGACTAATAGCAGGGAGACAGCCTGCAGGATGGATCCACACCCATCCACTGTCTACTGAGTGGGAGAACTGAGACACACACACACACACACACACACACACACACACACACACACACACACACAATACACACTACAAACGGACACACTCTCTCTCTCTCTCTCTCTCTCACACACACACACACTTAACACACTACAGACACACACACACAGGATTTATAGGGTGTTGGGTGTTTGGTCTGTGGTATAGGACTAGAAGTATAGAGGAGAGAGAGAAACTGGTGTAGAGGAACACAAATAGATCTATTTTAGATGAATCACCACCTGGTTGTCCAGAGGTATACAAGACTCATTCCACTGTGTGACTCAAGATGATATACATTATACTGTAGGAGTAGAGACAGATATACAGTGGGGAAAAGTATTTAGTCAGCCACCAATTGTGCAAGTTCTCCCACTTAAAAAGATGAGAGAGGCCTGTAATTTTCATCATAGGTACACGTCAACTATGACAGACAAAATGAGGGAAAGAAATCCAGAAAATCACATTGTAGGATTTTTTATGAATTTATTTGCAAATTATGGTGGAAAATAAGTATTTGGTCAATAACAAAAGTTTCTCAATACTTTGTTATATACCCTTTGTTGGCAATGACACAGGTCAAACGTTTTCTGTAAGTCTTCACAAGGTTTTCACACACTGTTGCTGGTATTTTGGCCCAATCCTCCATGCAGATCTCCTCTAGAGCAGTGATGTTTTGGGGCTGTCGCTGGGCAACACAGACTTTCAATTCCCTCCAAAGATTTTCTATGGGGTTGAGATCTGGAGACTGGCTAGGCCACTCCAGGACCTTGAAATGCTTCTTACGAAGCCACTCCTTCGTTGCCCGGGCGGTGTGTTTGGGATCATTGTCATGCTGAAAGACCCAGCCACGTTTCATCTTCAATGCCCTTGCTGATGGAAGGAGGTTTTCACTCAAACTCTCACGATACATGGCCCCATTAATAATTTCCTTGATCAGTCGTCCTGGTCCCTTTGCAGAAAAACAGCCCCAAAGCATGATGTTTCCACCCCCATGCTTCACAGTAGGTATGGTGTTCTTTGGATGCAACTCAGCATTCTTTGTCCTCCAAACACGACGAGTTGAGGTTTTACCAAAAAGTTCTATTTTGGTTTCATCTGACCATATGACATTCTCCCAATCCTCTTCTGGATCATCCAAATGCACTCTAGCAAACTTCAGACGGGCCTGGACATGTACTGGCTTAAGCAGGGGGACATGTCTGGCACTGCAGGATTTGAGTCCCTGGCGGCGTAGTGTGTTACTGATGGTAGGCTTTGTTACTTTGGTCCCAGCTCTCTGCAGGTCATTCACTAGATCCCCCCGTGTGGTTCTGGGATTTTTGCTCACCGTTCTTGTGATCATTTTGACCCCACGGGGTGAGATCTTGCGTGGATCCCCAGATCGAGGGAGATTATCAGTGGTCTTGTATGTCTTCCATTTCCTAATAATTGCTCCCACAGTTGATTTCTTCAAACCAAGCTGCTTACCTATTGCAGATTCAGTCTTCCCAGCCTGGTGCAGGTCTACAATTTTGTTTCTGGTGTCCTTTGACAGCTCTTTGGTCTTGGCCATAGTGGAGTTTGGAGAGTGACTGTTTGAGGTTGTGGACAGGTGTCTTTTATACTGTTAACAAGTTCAAACAGGTGCCATTAATACAGGTCACGAGTGGAGGACAGAGGAGCCTCTTAAAGAAGTTGTTACAGGTCTGTGAGAGCCAGAAATCTTGCTTGTTTGTAGGTGACCAAATACTTATTTTACACCATAATTTGCAAATAAATTCATAAAAAATCCTACAATGTGATTTTCTGGATTTTCTCTAAATTTGTCTGTCATAGTTGACGTGTACCTATGATGAAAATTACAGGCCTCTCTCATCTTTTTAAGTGGGAGAACTTGCACAATTGGTGGCTGACTAAAAATGTTTTCTTCCCCACTGTACATTATAGGAGTAGAGACATATATACATTATACTGTAGGAGTAGAGACAGATATACATTATACTGTAGGAGTAGAGACAGACATACATTATAGGAGTAGAGACATATATACATTATACTGTAGGAGTAGAGACAGATATACATTATACTGTAGGAGTAGAGACAGACATACATTATAGGAGTAGAGACAGATGTACATTATAGGAGTAGAGACAGATATACATAATACTGTAGGAGTAGAGAGATATATACATTATAGGAGTAGAGACAGATATACATTATACTGTAGGAGTAGAGACAGATATACATTATACTGTAGGAGAAGAGAGATATATACATTCTAGGAGTAGAGACAGATATAAATTATACTGTAGGAGTAGAGATATATTTACATTATAGGAGTAGAGACAGATATACATTATACTGTAGGAGTAGAGACAGATATACATTATAGGAGTAGAGACAGACATTCATTATACTGTAGGAGAAGAGAGAGATATACATTATACTGTAGGAGAAGAGACAGATATACGTTATACTGTAGGAGTAGAGCCAGGCAGGGTGTCAGGCTGATTCACCCACTAAAACCTATTCTATGTCTCTCTGTCTCTCTCTCTCTCTCTAAGATTCCAATGGACTCCTCTATTTACAAGATGCTAAGGAAGACAGAGAAACCACAGTCACTCTCTTCAGACGGCCCACATATTCGACTGGGTCAGCAGTTTGAGCCACAATGGTGCTCTTGTCTCAGAAGGACAGAAAACAGATACTGGGAAGTGGAATCACTAGATGTAGACCTTGTGTCTCAATCAGATATTGTGTGTATTCACATTATTTTCCTGAGCACTGAGCTATCAACAGGGCCGGTTCCAGTTATAAGGGACTTGTAGTAATCATGGCCGAATACCGACGGGGAACGTGTTTTTGTTAGTCATTTTCACAGATATCATATTAACATGGCATAAGTCATTTCAAAATCTTTAGAATTGCAGAAAACTTTGATTTAAATCTGCAAAATGTTCTCTACGCCCCATGGCAAAATGCAGGAACTTAACTTTAAAATACATTTTTATATACACTGTCAAGAGGGGAGCCATTAAAATGTTTTGCTGCGAGGTGGAGGGCCACCCAACCAAATCTCCCTTAGGGCTCCCAAAAGGCTAGAGCTGGCCCTGTCTATTAATGTGGAAAACATTTATCTTGTGTTTAATAACAGAAAACACTTTACATCCTGTTCTACATATGTGTTTTGTCATGGCAACTCCAGTACATGATGGCAAAAAACATAGCTACAATTTGAAGCTATTAAAACAAATGATCTGAGTGTGTGACTAATTATGTCAGCTAATTAAAGGCCCAGTTATTGCTGGTCTCCTATGAAAAAGGGGGCACGGCTGACCTGGATGACTGACACACACACACACACACAGAGAGAGAGAGAGAGACACACACACACACACAGAGAGAGACACACACACACACACACACACACACACAGAGACACGCACGCACACACACACACGCACGCACGCACGCACGCACACACACACACACACACACACACACACACACACACACACACACACACACACACACACACACACGCACACACACACACACACCAGCAGAATTCAGAGACTCTTGTGTTCTCTCATATACAGTACTGCACATTTACAGTACTGTACAGACACCTGCCTTCACACTCTTAGTTTAACACACACCCCAACTTTCACACACAGATCCAAACACACACAAACACATCTCTCTTACCCGTTCACACACACACACACACACTAACCAATGTGTGTGCTGTAATATCAGGCGTGAAAGAAGCTGAACACACTCACTGGAGAGAGAAGGCAGTGACCTCTGCCCTGCCCTGTGGTGTGTATGTGTGTGTGTGTGTGTGTGTGTGTGTGTGTGTGTGTGTGTGTGTGTGTGTGTGTGTGTGTGTGTGTGTTTGCGTCCATTTTATTTTATTGGATGACCTTGTTGTCGTTGTTTTTTCTCTTTGTGTCATGCTGCTTTTAGTAATGTCTTTATTTGCTATTTTATTATATATCTTGTGTGTCACATTACTGTTCTGATAGGGTAACGGTCGAGGTAGCCCCACCGTCAGTGAAAGGAGGTGAGAGGGGACAGAGAAGGAGAGGGAGAGAGAGAGAGAGAGAGAGAGAGAGAGAGAGAGAGAGAGAGAGAGAGAGAGAGAGAGAGAGAGAGAGAGAGAGAGAGAGAGCAACAAGGTCGTTCCATCTCAAAAAGCACAAGAAAGAGGATTTCAACACCCACCATCTCAGATTGTTCTGAATATCATTTCTGTAGTTAGAAACAGATAAGATTAGCATTCTTGCAACATTATTTTGTTGAAATATAATTTGATCTCTGAGAAATTAAGCTAATTGATTGCACTCAAATTAGTCATTTTAAATTATAGGACTCATATAATATTCAATAAATATAGAACATAACATAACATCTGAGAGAAATAAGCTTTTTGTGCGTATGCAAAATTATTATTGGATTTCTTACCCTGTAAGCAGTCAATGGACAAGGTACGAAAGCAACCCATGCTTAGGTTTGTTTACCTGGCCACTAAACATGTTCACACTTCATGTTCAAATCCTCCTAAAGTATCTAAAAATGTATTGTCTAAATCAATTAAGTTACTTGAGATGATTTGAACATGAAGATTGAAAATGCTAATATAGGTACCATAGACTGGCATGGCTTGCTGTCATACCTTGTCCATAGACTGGTTACAGGGTAAGGAAACCCATATGTCATTTTGTAATTTGGATGAACTATCCCTTTAACATTGAGTGAGGGGGAGAAATTTTTTTTTATAATAGCAGGAACAGCACCATCTAGTGGTCAGAACCTGTAAATATCAGGGTGTAGGATGGGACATAAACCTAACAACTTCAATTACCAATTTCTCTGAACAAGGGAAAAAAACATCACCAAATTCACTGAGAATACATTACATAGGATGAAGAAACAATACTCAAAGCCGCTGCTCCATACTACTTTTCAGACACAGAGAACTGATACTGTATACTCGTTGATGGGGTGGAATTGGCGTGTGGTGTGGGGGGTCCGTGGGCATCTTTTTAACATTTATTTGGAATCCTCATGTCTAACTCATTGTTAGAATTTGTTTGGGTCCAAATCGGATGTTAGGTATTATATTTATTGAATATTATTGAATTTGGGTGTAATCAATTAGCTTAATTTCTCAGAGATCAATTATATTTCAACAAAATAATGTTGCTGGAATGCTAATCTTATCTGTTTCAAACTACAGAAAAGTTTTCAGAACAATCTGAGATGGTTGGTGTCATGGCTTGCTGTAATGACATGGAATGACCCAGGAGTGAAGGAGAGAGCATAAGCAAGCAAGACAGAGAGAGAGAGAGAAAGAAAGCCAGGGAAAGAGAAAAATAATGAGAAAGAAAGGGAGATGAAGAGAGGAAAACACAGATAGAGAGATGTATGTGTCAGCCAGGTAGACAGATAGAGAGATGTATGTGTCAGCCAGGTAGACAGATAGAGAGATGTATGTATCAGCCAGGTAGACAGATAGAGAGATGTATGTGTCAGCCAGGTAGACAGATAGAGAGATGTATGTATCAGCCAGGTAGACAGATAGAGAGATGTATGTGTCAGCCAGGTAGATAGATGGATGTACATTACATGGCCAAAAGTCTGAGGACATGTGCTCGTCGAACATCTCTTTCCAAAATCATGGTTGGTCCCCCCTTTTCTGCTATAACAGCCTCCACACTTCTGGGAAGGCTTTCTACTAGATGTTGCAACATTGCTGCGGGGACTTGCTTCCATTCAGCCACAAGGGCATTAGTGAGGCCAGGCACTGATGTTGGGCGATTAGGCCTGGCTTGCAGTCGGCGTTCCAATTCATCCAAAAGGTGTTCGATGGGGTAGAGGTCAGGGCTCTGCGCAGGCCAGTCAAGTTCTTCCACACCGATTTCAACAAACAATTTTTGTATGGACCTCGCTTTGTGCACGGGGGCATTGTCATAATGAAACAGGAAATGGCCTTCCCCAAACTGTTGCCACAAAGTTGGAAGCACAGAATTGTCTAGAATGTCATTGTATGCTGTAGCATTAAGATTTCCCGTCACTGGAACTAAGAGGCCTAGCCCAAACCATGAAAAACAGCCCCAGACCATTATTCCTCCTCCACCAAACTTTACAGTTGGCATCCGCCAAGCCCAAATTCGTCCATTGGACTACCAGATGGTGCGTGATGCGTGATTCATCACTCCAGAGAATGCATTTCCACTGCTCCAGAGTCCAATGGCTGCGAGCTTTACACCACTCCAACCGACACTTGGCATTGCACATGGTGATCTTAGGCTCGTGTGCGGCTGCTCAGCTAAGGAAACCCATTTCATGAAGCTCCCACTTTGCGGCTGAGCCGTTGTTGCTCCTAGACGTTTCCACTTCACAATAACAGCACTTACAGTTGACCGGGGCAGTTCTAGCAGGGCAGAAATGTGAGGAACTGACTAGTTGGAAAGGTGGCATCCTATGACGGTGCCACGTTGAAAGTCACTGAGCTCTTCAGTCAGGGCCATTCTACTGCCAATGTTTGTCTATGAAGATTGCATGGCTGTGTGCTCGATTATATACACATATTAGCAACAGGTGTGGCTAAAATACCTGTATCCACTAATTTGAAGGGCACTAATACTTTTGGCCATATAGTGTATTTGTCGGCCAGGTAGAGAGAGGGAGACAGATAGAGATGTATTTCTTACCTGGCGTCAGCCTCACTGTAGTACTCTCTGGCTACGATGTCCTCAAACAACTCCCCTCCAGTCACCCTGCAAACCAATCAGAGACGAGCTCATTAGCCAATCAGAGAGCATCTGAATTCTGCTCAGTCCGGGTCTCGCTGCAGCAAGCTACACCAGGCCCGCCGGCAACCCTCCTCTCTCTCTCTCTCTCTCTCTCTCTCTCATCCTCTCATCCCACCGTCCCAGCCGTTACCATGGAAACTGAAGCTAGTATGGCTAACAGGCTGAACCTCGGGTAAAGGGAGAGAGGGAGAAAGGAGAGTGGCATGTATTGTCTGAGAGGATAGAGGGATGAAAGAGGTGTAAAGAGGCAGAGTAGAGGAGAGATGGAGGAGATGAATAACTTACAAGTCAAACAGGAGGTAGTGGAATCCTTCCTCTGATATACTGTCATGGAGACGGACTGAGAGAGAGAGAGAGAGAGAGAGAGAGAGAGAGAGAGAGAGAGAGAGAGGGAGAGAGAGAGAGAGAGGCAGAGAGAGAGAGAGAGAGAGACAGAGAGAGAGAGAGAGAGAGAGAGAGAGAGAGAGAGAGCTAAGCCATGGGAGGTCAAATCAAATCTGTACACATTCAGTCATTTACTGTAGCAGAGACTCTTACCCAGAGTGTAAATCAGTACATTCAACTAAAGTAGCTAAAACAACCACGTGTCATGATCAATGCAATTAAAACCATCAAAATAGGCACTCTGATTTCAAACACATCATGGCATTTGAATTCAAGTGAACAAGTGTATAAGGGAAGTTGTTTGGGGGTGGGGGTGCTGCAGAAGAAAATATATAACAGTCTATATAGGTCCACTAATACAGGACTAGTAAAGGTCCAGTGCACTGTTTCTTTAAACAAAATGTAAGAAAGGGAGATGAAAGAAAGAAAGGGAGATGAAGAGAGGAAAACACAGATAGAGAGATGTATGTGTCAGCCAGGTAGACAGATAGAGAGATGTATGTGTCAGCCAGGTAGACAGATAGAGAGATGTATGTATCAGAGAGAGAGAGAAAGAGAGAGAGAGAGAGGCAGAGAGAGAGAGAGAGAGAGACAGAGAGAGAGAGAGAGAGAGAGAGAGAGAGAGAGAGAGAGAGCTAAGCCATGGGAGGTCAAATCAAATCTGTACACATTCAGTCATTTACTGTAGCAGAGACTCTTACCCAGAGTGTAAATCAGTACATTCAACTAAAGTAGCTAAAACAACCACGTGTCATGATCAATGCAATTAAAACCATCAAAATAGGCACTCTGATTTCAAACACATCATGGCATTTGAATTCAAGTGAACAAGTGTATAAGGGAAGTTGTTTGGGGGTGGGGGTGCTGCAGAAGAAAATATATAACAGTCTATATAGGTCCACTAATACAGGACTAGTAAAGGTCCAGTGCACTGTTTCTTTAAACAAAATGTATTTGAGTGTTTAGCAGCATTTGCAACTTGAGTCTGATAATTATCTGTACAAAACAGTTAATCTGATAATACTTGTGTAATATAAAACATTTGATTTATATATGTTTCTTGAATTGGGACATGGTGACTAGTTAACGTTAGCTTGGCTCTCTCTGTGTGTTCGTGCCGTGGGAGGAGGGTTTTTTCGTTGGCAGAGAGCAATGGCTAGCTAGTATGCTAACTATTCTAGCTAACTAACTGGCTGAATAAGTTGATGACGGACTCAATCAAACTTTCAAAACTAACCCAAAACTTTACACAACGTTAGACATGGACACGAATGATCTGCTTGGCGTGTTAACACACTGGTGGTTTGTTGTAACCGAGTATTGGTGCTAAACCGTGTTATTGGAGACTGGCATGCTAGTTGGCTAAGGCGTCATAGGATTCGGTGCCCTGGACGGTTTTCACGGAAGAATACTGTACCAAGTTAGCTAGCTGAATAAACTAAGTTA
The DNA here is from genome assembly GCF_964263955.1 of Coregonus lavaretus. Taxonomy (NCBI): domain Eukaryota; kingdom Metazoa; phylum Chordata; class Actinopteri; order Salmoniformes; family Salmonidae; genus Coregonus; species Coregonus lavaretus. Next base: position 42,519,993 of record NC_140004.1, read on the forward strand.
GTCTATTCCTAGAAAACATTGAACCACTGTAGTTTACAACAATTATAATTTCTAAAGTGGAAGTTGGGAGAGTTATATTTGAGTGTTTCAGTGAAACGTAAGTGAGGGAGGCCCCGCTCTCTCGCTTTCCCAGATGTTTAGTTCATTTCTTTCCTTTGCATTATTGTAGCCATTTTCTGTAGCCTGTCAACTATGTGTCTGTCTATCCCTGTTCTCTCCTCTCCGCACAGGCTATACAAATGCCTCACACCGCGTGGATGCTGTCGCTCTAATCTGGTGGTCCCTGCACGCACGACCCACGTGGAGTTCAAGGTCTCCGGCAGCCTCTGGAACTGCCGTTCTGCGGCCAACAAGGCAGAGTTCATCTCAGCCTATGCTACCCTCCAGTCCCTCGACTTCTTGGCGCTGACGGAAACATGGATTACCACAGAAAACACTGCTACTCCTACTGCTCTCTCCTCGTCTGACCATGTGTTCTCGCATACCCCGAGAGCATCTGGTCAGCGGGGTGGTGGCACAGGAATCCTCATCTCTCCCAAGTGGACATTCTCTCTTTCTCCCCTGACCCATCTGTCTATCTCCTCATTTGAATTCCATGCTGTCACAGTCACTAGCCCATTCAAGCTTAACATCCTTATCATTTATCGCCCTCCAGGTTCCCTTGGAGAGTTCATCAATGAGCTTGACGCCTTGATAAGTTCCTTTCCTGAGGATGGCTCACCCCTCACAGTTCTGGGTGACTTTGACCTCCCTACGTCTACCTTTGACTCATTTCTCTCTGCCTCCTTTCCACTCCTCTCCTCTTTTGACCTCACCCTCTCATCGTCCCCCCCTACTCACAACGCAGGCAATACGCTTGACCTCATCTTTACTAGATGCTGTTCTTCTACTAATCTCACTGCAACTCCCCTCCAAGTCTCCGACCACTATTTTGAGTCCTTTTCTCTCTCGCTCTCCTCCAACACTACTCACTCTGCCCCTACTCAGATGGTAATGCGCCATCGCAACCTTAGCTCTCTCTCTACCGCTACTCTCTCCTCTTCCATCCTATCACCTCTTCCCTCTGCTCAATCCTTCTCCCTCCAATCTAATGATTCTGCCTACTCAACTCTCCTCTCCTCCCTTTCTGCATCCTTTGACTCTCTATGTCCCCTATCCTCCCAGCCGGCTCGGTCCTCCCCTCCTGCTCCGTGGCTTGACGACTCATTGCGAGCTCACAGAACAGGGCTCCGGGCAGCCAAGCGGAAATGGAGGAAAACTAGACTCCCTGCGGACCTAGCATCTTTTCACTCCCTCCTCTCTACATTTTCTTCCTCTGTTTCTGCTGCTAAAGCCACTTTCTACCACTCTAAATTCCAAGCATCTGCCTCTAACCCTAGGAAGCTCTTTGCCACCTTCTCCTCCCTGCTGAATCCTCCTCCCCCCCCCTCCTCCCTCTCTGTGGATGACTTCATCAACCATTTTGATAAGAAGGTTGACGACATCCGATCCTCGTTTGTTAAGTCAAATGACACCGCTGGTCCTGCTCACATTGCCCTACCCTATGCTTTGACTTCTTTCTCCCCTCTCTCTCCAGATGAAATCTTGCGACTTGTGACGGCCGGCCCCCAACAACCTGCCCGCTTGACCCTATCCCCTCCTCTCTTCTCCAGACCATTTCCGGAGACCTTCTCCCTTACCTCACCTCGCTCATCAACTCATCCTTGACCGCTGGCTATGTCCCTTCCGTCTTCAAGAGAGTGAGAGTTGCACCCCTTCTCAAAAAACCTACACTCGATCCCTCCAATGTCAACAACTACAGACCAGTATCCCTTCTTTCTTTTCTCTCCAAAACTCTTGAGCGTGCCGTCTTTAGACAACTCTCTTGCTATCTCTCTCAGAATGACCTTCTTGATCCAAACCAGTCAGGTTTCAAGACTGGTCATTCAACTGAGACTGCTCTTCTCTGTGTCACGGAGGCTCTCCACACTGCTAAAGCTAACTCTCTCTCCTCTGCTCTCGTCCTTCTAGACCTATCTGCTGTCTTTGATACTGTGAACCATCAGATCTTCCTCTCCACCCTCTCCGAGTTGGGCATCTCCGGCGCGGCTCACTCTTGGATTGCGTCCTACCTGACAGATCGCTCCTACCAGGTGGCGTGGCGAGAATCTGTCTCCGCACCACGTGCTCTCACCACTGGTGTCCCCCAGGGCTCAGTTCTAGGCCCTCTCCTGTTCTCGCTATACACCAAGTCACTTGGCTCTGTCATATCCTCACATGGCCTCTCCTATCATTGCTATGCAGATGACACACAAGTAATCTTCTCCTTTCCCCCTTCTGATAACCAGGTGGCGAATCGCATCTCTGCATGTCTGGCAGACATATCAGTGTGGATGACGGATCACCACCTCAAACTGAACCTCAGCAAGACGGAGATGCTCTTCCTCTCGGGGAAGGACTGCCCGTTCCATGATCTCGCCATCACGGTTGACAACTCCATTGTGTCCTCCTCCCAGAGTGCAAAGAGCCTTGGCGTGAACCTGGACAACACCCTGTCATTCTCTGCTAACATCAAGGTGGTGAACCGATCCTGTAGGTTCATGCTCTACAACATTCGCAGAGTACGACCCTGCCTTACACAGGAAGCGGCACAGGTCCTAATCCAGGCACTTGTCATCTCCCGTCTGGATTACTGCAACTCGCTGTTGGCTGGGCTCCCTGCCTGTGCCATTAAACCCCTACAACTCATCCAGAACGCCGCAGCCCGTCTGGCGTTCAACCTTCCCAAGTTCTCTCACGTCACCCCGCTCCTCCGCACACTCCACTGGCTTCCAGTTGAAGCTTGCATCTGCTACAAGACCATTGTGCTTGCCTACGGAGCTGTGAGGGGAACGGCACCTCCGTACCTTCAGGCTCTGATCAGTCCCTACACCCAAACGAGGGCATTGCGTTCATCCACCTCTGGCCTGCTGGCCCCCCTACCTCTGCGGAAGCACAGTTCCCGCAAAGCCCAGTCAAAACTGTTCGCTGCTCTGGCACCCCAATGGTGGAACAAGCTCCCTCACGATGCCAGGACAGCGGAGTCACTCACCACCTTCCGGAGACACTTGAAACCCCACCTCTTTAAGGAATACCTGGGATAGGATAAAGTCATCCTTCTATCCCCCCTTACCCCACCCCAAAGAAAAAATAAAAATAATAATAATTGTAAAGTGGTTGTCCCACTGGCTATCATAAGGTGAATGCACCAATTTGTAAGTCGCTCTGGATAAGAGCGTCTGCTAAATGACGAAAATGTAAAAACTTTGCAAATGCAACTTATTTCATTCCTTTTTAATAGACTCCCTTATCCAGAGCAACTTGCAGTAGTGAGTGCATACATTTTCATATTGGTCCCCCATGGGAATCGAACCCACAGTGCCCTAGCGTTGCAAGCGCCGTGCTCTACCAACTGAGCTACATCATCACAAACCACTTGATGTCTCAATATACTCAATTACTGTATTGTGCATTGTTTTTCTTCATGGTGATGGAAAGTCTACAGGTACAAACCTAGATGACCAGCCTACTGTATATACAATACAGTAATATACATTTACATTAAGTGGTTTGTAAGGATGGTAAATTAATACTGCACAAAAAGTGGTTGTTTTCCATTTTGTTTTATCAAGAAAAATATTTTATTTGATGTGGACGTTTTGTGTCTTTGCCCATAACTTTGCAACTTTTGATGTAAATGTTTGAGAACAGGGTTTGCAGAGAAAGAGACAGGGCAACAACTCTTACAATTCCAACTATTGAATCCTGCAAGACAGTGTTCTTAATTATACAACTATCTTTTTTGACAAAGCAGAGATGCTGGAGAAAAAAGAAAATGGGCCGTGCTACAGATGTCTATATCAGTCCGTTAATACTAGTAAAGGCCCAGTGCACTACTTATGTGAAGAAAAAAAATATATATTATTATTATTATGTAGATTGTAATTAATGAAAAATGTTGTTGGGGTTGATATATTTTTCATTAGCTGTTGGGGTTGATATATTTTTCATTAGCGCAAATGAAAAAAAGCCTTTTTAAACTCAAATACACTACAAGTTCGCATTTCCTGCTGTGTCAGAAAATTCTCAGCAACAAAAGAGTGATCAAATTAAGATCCTACATCTGTATATATTAGATAGAAGATTGAAGCAGAAGATTTAAGGTTATAATGCAGCATAGGTAGGTGTCATTGCTGCATAGGTAGGTGTCATTACTGCATAGGTAGGTGTCATTGCGTTTGTGCGTTGTTTAGTTGAGAAAGACTCACCGATGTTGGAGTGCTTGAGCAGGCGACAGATACGGGCCTCTCTCTCTAGCTTCTGGTGGTCTGAGGAGGTAGAGACAGGTGGAGAGATATTAGAGGTAGAGAGACAGATGGAGAGATATTTACACACATACGCCTAAATACTGTAACAGATGCCATATAAAGTTATATACTTTGAATATACTTTATTTCAATGTTTTTGCTGTTAACCCTTTTTATTGTTTTTCAGCATAAAAACAACACACGGATGACGTACATACAGAACAAAAAACAGGGGAGGGGAAGGGGTGGGGAGGGGAAGGGGTGGGAGGGGAAGGGGTGGGGAGGAGAAGGGGTGGGGAGGAGAAGGGGTGGGGAGGGGAAGTCGTGGGAGGGGAAGTGGTTGGAGGAGAAGGGGTGGGGAGGGGTGGGGAGGAGAAGGGATGGGGAGGAGAAGGGGTGGGAGGGGAAGGGGTGGTAGGAGAAGCGGTGGGGATGGGAAGGGGTGGGGAGGGGTGGGGAGGAGAAGGGGGGAAGGGGTGGGGAGGAGAAGGGGTGGGGAGGAGAAGGGGTGGGAGGGGAAGGGGTGGGAGGTGAAGGGGTGGGAGGGGAAAGGGTGGAGAGGGGAAGGGGTGGGGAGGAGAAGGGGTGGGAGGGGAAAGGGTGGAGAGGGGAAGGGGTGAGGAGGAGAAGGGGTGGGAGGAGAAGGGGTGGGGAGGGGTGGGGAGGGGAAGGGGTGGGGTGGAAGGGGTGAGGAAGGGTAGTGCATCGTATAAGAGTCAAATACATTAGTTACAAGGTTTCCACTTCATACAATTTTCTAATTGGCAGATATTCAAGTATGGACTACAGGATTCAAACTTTCATGTGTACATTTCCAGAGTCCAAGAACTTGCGTACAGTGTCCCAGTGACCATGTAGACCTAGATGGAAGTCCTTGAGCAGGCAAGCTGCACGGTCCATGTATAAAAGGTCTATGTAGTCCTCCAGCCAGCGATCCACAGTAAACCAAGTTGGCTTACGTTCCTTCCAGTTAAGAAGAATGATTATCTTGACTGAAAGACAACCCAATGATAACAAACTATTCTTGACATTAGACAGTATATTTTCTGGGCTTTGACCAGGTACCCAACCATGAAATGGGTCACATTGGAAATTCAACATAAAAAAAAATCTGACAAAACTGAAATAACTTCAGACCAAAATGTTTTCACTGCAGGGCATTCCCACAACATGTGAAGTAAAGAGCAGTTGCTACCACAGTTGTGCCAGCATACATGCAAGTCAGATAGATTTTCATCCATCTTTGAGATACGTACAGGGGTGATATAGGCTCTACACAATATATTGTATTGAGTGATCTTATACCGAACACATTTTGAAGTGGTCAGACCCCTTCTCCAAATAGTGTCCCATTGCGATGGGGTGAGAGAAGTGTTCAGGTCACGCTCCCGTGCTAACTGAATGGGGGAATATGCATTTGGGATGGAAACGAACAACAGTCTATAAATGCCTGATACAGTTCCTCTCATGGAGGCAGCTTTCCTGAGGTTCTGATCTAATTTCAGAGGCAGGTTCAGCATCCTCCTTTTTACCAACCATGTATATGATTGTCTTAAGCTGTAGGTACACTAAAAATGAAGAATCGCTCAAACCAAAATCTGCCTTCAATTGGGAAAAGGATCGAATATCATCTTTAACAATCTGACCAATAGATGAAATACCATGGCTATGCCAGTCTATTATTCAAAGTGTTTCCCCCAGCTGTAAACAGGGGGTCATGTCAGATGGGACAGGATCGACAGACCTTTTACACCCAACCTTCTGTACAGCATCTTAACAGTGCTACATGAGAACCTGATCATTCCACTGTCAAGGGCAGTAGGGGGTTTGGGGCAGTGCCACATTGATGCCATGGAAACAGACCTGTTTTATCCTCTCCTCTAACCACTCCCAGCTGCCAATCTTCTATTCTGATTTGTAAGACCATGTAAGGGGATATCTTGAATTATATGACAAGTAGTAGAAGAATCCATCTGGGACACCCAGCCCACCTTTGAATCTAGGTACTGTCAGTTTTCTATACCCTATTCTGGGTTTCTGATTGTTCCATAAGATCTGCGAGGAGAGAGTTCGTACCTCCTTAAACCATGACTGCGGCTAGCCTAGGTAATACATTAACCTTAAACATTTCAGCTCTGCCCCATAAAGATAGGGGGAGAGTTGTCCATCTCTTAATATCATCGCTGATGACCTGGACAACTCTAGGTCCATTTAGGCTGAATATCGTGAGGGATACTATATTAATTCCTAGATACGTCATGCCACTAGTCAAATGGGGAACCTACTAAGTCAGCCTGAAATGTGTGTCGGTTGAGAGGCATAGCCTCACTCTTACTCCAGCTGATTTTGTATCCTGAGAGGGTGCCAAAGGAGTCAATCCTTTTTAAGACTGCTGGTAGGGAGATTGTAGGGTTACTAAGGGTGAGTAGGATGTCGTCAGCGTATAGATTCAATTTGAACTCATGTTCATAAATGCGCACACCTGGGATGGTCTCTTCAGCACGTATCGCACATGCCAGGAGTTCTAAGGCTCAAATAAATATGAGAGTACTAGCGGGGCAACCCTGTCTCACACCTCATGGAGGCAGACACTCTTCCATTCGTTTTGACAGACGGGGGCACTCTCTAAGGCCCTGACCCAGCTAATGGGACCGAAGCCAAACTTGAGTGAGTGTATGAAACAGGTATGGCTATTCTATCCCGTCAAAGGCCTTCTCGGCATCCAAGGATGCTGCTATAACTGGAGTTTTAAGAGAGTGAGCCTTGGACATGACATGAAACAGCCTTCGCATGTTATTCGGACTATTTGCATTGCCCCCCCACCCCACCCCACCCCACCCCACCCCAACCCCCTCTTTTACACTGCTGCTACTCTGTTTATTATTTATGCATAGTCACTTTAACTCTACCCACATGTACATATTACCTCAATTACCTCGACTAACCTGTGCCCCCACACATTGACTCTGTACCGGTACCCCCTGTATATAGCCTCGTTACTGTTATTTTATTTTACTGCTGCTCTTTAATTATTTGCTATTTTCAATTTTTTACTTATCTAAAAACTGCATTGTTGGTTAAGGGCTTGTAAGTAAGCATTTCACTGTAAGGTCTACACCTGTTGTATTCGGCACATGTGGCAAATAAAATTTGATTTGATTTGATTCACGGAGAGATGACCTGGGATGAACCCAACCTGGTCTAGATGAATTATTGATGGGATTCCCGTCTCTAAGAGTAGGGCGAGGGTCTTGGCTAATATCTTATAGTAGCTGTTCAACAGACTTAAGGGTCGGAAACTTCCTAGCTTTAAAGGGTCCTTACCAGGCTTGAGTAGCAGAGAGATAGTGGTTCGGCACATGAACGGGTGCATAGATCCGGACTCTAGTCCTTCATCAAATAATTTCAGAAGGATCGGGGACAGCTGTTTTTTGAAGCATTTGTAGAATTCAATACCCAAGCCGTCATCGCCAGGCATTTTCCCAGAGGACATTTTCATAATTGCATTGTCAATTTCTAACTGGGTGATCGGGAGGTCCAAATCAACTTTATCCACTATATGACAGCGGGAAGGTCAAAGCTCTTAAAGAAGGCATCAATGTTTCTGTCACCTGCTATACTCTCTGACCCATACAATGTGGCATAGAATTGTCTGAAAGATTGATTCATTCTGTTGGCATCACATTGAAGTACTCCCTTACTATCCCTAAATGCTGGAATGGACTGTCAGTTCTCTGTCTGCTTCAATCTATGCACTAACATCCTCCCTGCCCTCTCCCCTGACTCAAAATAAAGTCTCTGCAGTCAGAAAAGAGCAAAAGCTGTCTCCTCGGGTACCAGTTTCTGTAGATCTGCCCTGGTAGACTGGAGGGAGGTTCTCAAGTCTAGGATCAACCGGTCTGACATACAGTATGTTCCTCCTCCAGTCTTTTAAGCTCTAAGGACAGCTTAGACTTTTTCTCTGAGCTTTTTCTTTTTTTCAGCTGACGTGAAACTAATTATCCAACCCGTACAAGTGGCCTTAAAAGCTTCCCAGACAGTGGCAACCAAAGTCACAGAGTTAAGGTTTAATTCAAATAATTATGTGATTCTGTCACCTAGTGAACTCCTTGTTCTTCAAGAGGGAGGTGTTCAGCCTCCACTGTCGAGATGTAAAGGGATTAGCGGGGGGGTGACATGGAGAATGGCAGGATACATCAGCCTGAACCACAGCCCAGTCTGATGGCGACATGGAGAATGGCAGGATACATCAGCCTGAACCACAGCCCAGTCTGATGGTGACATGGAGAATGGCAGGATATGTCAGCCCGAACTGTAGCTTCTTCTTGACCTCCGCGAACTTGGTACGTTTCTTCTGCACATAAGTGGAGAAGTCGTGGTCCACAGAGAACCGCTGACCCTCCCAGGCTCCTTTGCTGCTGCCGCTCTGATGATGAGCTGCTTGTTGTTCCATCTCAGCAGGCGTATTATTATCAGGCGGGGGTTCTCATCCAGGGCTGGTCTCGGTCCTAGTGCCCGGTGCGCGCATTCAATCTCGGGGACTGGTTCGTTGTCTGGCCATCCCAGTACATAGCGGAAGATCTTGTCGAGGAGAGAGTAGATGTTGCCTGCCTCTTGGCATTCTTTAATTCCAATTATCCTCCAATTATTGATTTTACTCCTGTTGATGAGTGCGTCCAATCCATCATTCAGCAGAGCGATGTCTTTCTCTGACTGTGACGCCTGGTTCTGAACTGCAACCATGTCTTCCTCCAAATCACCAATGCGTTTCTCTGCTCCCACCACCCTGTCAAGAATGGCTTTGGTGTCTTTGTTCAGGGTGTTAATGGTATTGTTCATAGTGTTAAATTTAGTGTGAAGTTTCTGGGCCCATTTTGGAGTTTCATCATCGGAGTCTTCCTCGCCACAGCTGTGGTCCGATGTGGGGTCGTTGACGTTTTCGTTAGCCACCATGCTAACTTTGCCCGGCCTGTCTTTCTTCGTATTACGAGTTAGTCTTTTCTGTTGCCATTTCGGTTTTGTTGCGTTTTCAGTCATCTCCGTATACTTAAGAATTGTTTGCTGCATAAACAAGGTGTTTTTTTGATAATTATGACTGTATTTTAACAATAATTCTGGTCTAGTGTGCCATCGTTACCCCACGTGACTCCACTTTATTTTGATGTAATAACCCAATGCACTTCAGTGTCACAATCTGTAACTGAATAAAATAATATACAGTAACTTGGTTGTCAGCATCTCTTTAGTACAAAGACAACAGCTCCACTAGCTGCTTGGACGAGGGAGGGAGGGAGGGGGCCAGACATAATAATCATTCTAACAGATTGGAGGGGACACAATGTAGACTGGCTAGTGACTGACTAACTGCCATGGAACGCATTGTTACATAAGCCTGTACCAAACACGAACAACGCACACACAGAAAACAACGGAACGCACACTATGCAGAGCACAGAGGGTTACACACACACACACACACACACACATATATATATATATAGAAGAGTGAGAGTGAAGAGAGTACCTAGTGATCACATGTTCTAAAGATGAGGGGAGAGGGGTGGAGGAGGGAGAGAGGAGAGAGAGAGGACAGTGTTTAAATTATGAAGACAAACTGCTGTCTGAGGACAAATACAAACTGCTGTTACTCCGTCTGAGGACAGAGAAACAGCTGTCTGAGAACAAAGTCAAACTGCTGTCACTCCATCTGAGGACAAAGACAAACCGCTGTCTTAGGACAAATACAATCTGCTGTCACTCTGTCTGAGGACAACCACAAACTGCTGTCACTCTGTTTGAGGCCAAAGACAAACTGCTGTCTGAGGACGAAGACAAACTGCTGTTACTCCGTCTGAGGACAAAGACAAACTGCTGTCTGAGGACAAAGACAAACTGCTGTCACTCTGTCTGAGGACAAAGACAATCTGCTGTCACTATGTCTGAGGACAAAGACAATCTGCTGTCACTATGTCTGAGGACAAAGACAAACTGCTGTCACTATGTCTGAGGACAAAGACAATCTGCTGTCACTCTGTCTGAGGGCAAAGACAATCTGCTGTCTGAGGATAAAGACAAACTGCTGTTACTCCGTCTGAGGACAAAGACAAACTGCTGTCTGAGGACAAAGACAAACTGCTGCCACTCTGTCTGAGGACAAAGACAAACTGCTGTATGAGGACAAAGACAAACTGCTGTCACTCTGTCTGAGGACAAAGACAATCTGCTGTCACTATGTCTGAGGACAAAGACAAACTGCTGTCACTATGTCTGAGGACAAAGACAAACTGCTGTCACTCTGTCTGAGGACAAAGACAAACTGCTGTCTGAGGATGAAGACAAACTGCTGTCTGAGGACAAAGACAAACTGCTGTCAATCTGTCTGAGGACAAAGACAGTCTGCTGTATGAGGACAAAGACAAACTGCTGTCAATCTGTCTGAGGACAAAGACAATCTGCTGTCTGAGGACAAAGACAATCTGCTGTCTGAGGACAAAGACAAACTGCTGTCTGAGGACAAAGACAAACTGCTGTCACTCTGTCTGAGGACAAAGACAAACTGCTGTCTGAGGACAAAGACAAACTGCTGTCACTGTCTGAGGACAAAGACAAACTGCTGTCACTCTTTCTGAGGACAAAGACAAACCGCTGTCACTCTGTCTGAGGACAAAGACAAACCGCTGTCACTCTGTCTGAGGAGAATGTTTTTAAAACATCTACATTTTAAAAAAGTATAATAAATCCATGTAATATAGCCTACCCTTTCACAATAAATCCATTGCTTATTTTAGACTGGTCTAAAGAAACATGAAATTAAGAAAATGTAGTCTATTTCAGAAGAACAGAATAGCATACTCTGAGTCGTCCTTATGTTAGGCCCTGATCTGGCTATGCCATATGGCTGTGGGCTACACTACTTCATTTAGCAGACAAGATTTTCTTAGAATTCCGTGGCATTATTTTATATTATTGTATAGTATGAAGAATACAATTGAACATAGCTGAATAAAATAGAAAGGATATTTTCTCCAAACGATTTGAAATGCGCACACCCACGGGGGGCCAGTATGATTATTATTATTATTTTTAATGGTATGCACTAACTGTAAATCACTCTGGATAAGAGCATCTGCTAAATTACTAAAATGTAAATAATATATCATTCACAAGTGATAAGCTAATATTGTCACCAATCAGACTATTATTGATTTAATCTTGTCTTTACATATGCTAAATAATATATGTGGGAAATTCATTTGATTTAGAATGGACCATTATCAGGCACCTGTCTCGAAACAGAGGCATGGGAAAAAAATACATGTAATCTCTGCACTTAAATAGCGAATGGAGGACGCGTTTCCTGTGGTTCATTTTCATGCCAGCCAGGTAGGCTATACTCCTCTTGTAAAGATAAGCAATGTGCTTAATATTTGCCTAATATTAGGAAAGTTGAGAAACAAATATAGTAGGCCTAGCCTATAGAAAGCTGATGGGAGCCTATAGAAATGTTGCGCAACATGAGCTCATGGGCTCTCATGAAGTGTTTGATTAGATTTTCGATTACATTTGCATTGATGTCAGAGTGATTAGAGGGACAATAGAGTGCTGAGTACCAGGCAGTTAGCAAGTTTGGTAGGCTACTAATGACCATCAGCAGCATCAGAGCTTGGAGAAGCCTAATTACCGTGACTAAATGGTCACGTTGAATTTGACTGCCTTCTTGACTCGTGACCGGCGGTGTGGCGGTAATACGGTCACCGCAACAGCCCTAATCACATCTCAAATTCCACCAGACTGCAGTGGAGTTAAAGGAATTTCACAACCATAATACCACAACGTTGTTCTGTTTATGCCAAGACATTGAAACAATAGCCATTAAGGGCAATATGGAGGAATGGGATGTTTTGGCAAGATTTCACAGGTTGTTATGATATCACAGCAGCTCTTGTCTAAATTTGTCATTGACCCAGTAAGCCTGACAATGACAAAATGAGGCCTAAATACAGGCTAAATACAGGCTAAATACAGGCTAAATACAGCCTAAATACAGGCTAAATACAGGTCAGACTTCTGTGAATGCCACTGCATTGCAGGTGACTCTGAACACCCACCACCCCACACCCTCACACTAACTCTTTCTCATCACCAATATCTACCATCTCTTAAGCCGTGTTTCATAATTCCATTGTTAATATGGTGGCCCAATAGCTGACCCCCTGCAACTCTGTCTAGGCTCCACATCCATAAACAAGCTCTCTGATTGGCTGAGGGCAGTGCCAACAGCCCCACCCCCCCGACCCCCCCTGACATGTGGCAGATGACATTAACAGTTCCTCTGATGGACGTTTTTAACACAGCTTTCACACATAGGCTAACCCTACAGTAGCGTTGACAACAATGCAAACGACAACAGTGAATAGCTTCTAGAGGAATGAGATACAAAGTAACTTTACAGCATTACTGGAAACAAGATATCAATCTGAGTTTTCTGCTCTAATCTGCTCTTACTACCTGTTTATTATCTATCCTGATTGCCTAGTCACCTACATGTTCATATTACCTCAATCACCTCAACTACCTCATACCCCTACACATTGACTCGGTACCGGTACTCCTTGTATATTGCCTCGTTATTGTTATTTTATTGTGTTACTTTTTCCTTTTTTGTGTGCACATTTTCGTACTTTTTAACTCCGCATTTTTTGGAAAGGACTCGTACGTAAGCATTTCCCAGTAAAATCTACACCTGTTGTATTCGGTGCATATGACAAATACATTTGATTTGATCCTCTGTATAGCTTTAACAGATAACGCACAATACAATCTTGTTTTACATTTATCTCATTTCCAGAAGCTAATGACTGTGACCATACATGACTCATCACTCTGGGCGTGTGGTGCCAGGAAAATAACCTCTCACTCAACGTCAACAAAACAAAGGAGATGATTGTGGACTTCAGGAAACAGCAGAGGGTGCACCCCCCCTATCCACATCGACGGGACCGCAGTGGAGAAGGTGGAAAGCTTCAAGTTCCTTGGCGTACACATCACTGACAAACTGAAATGGTCCAGCCACGCAGACAGTGTGGTGAAGAAGGCGCAACAGAGCCTCTTCAACCTCAGGAGGCTGAAGAAATTTGGCTTGGCACCTAAAACCCTCACAAACTTTTACAGATGCACAATTGAGAGCATCCTGTCGGGCTGTATCACCGCCTGGTATGGCAACTGCAATGACCGCAACCGCAGGGCTCTCCAGAGGGTGGTGCAGTCTGCCGAACGCATTACCGGGGGCAAACTACCCGCCCTCCAAGACACCTACAGCACCCGATGTCACAGGAAGGCCAAAAAGATAATCAAGGACATCAACCACTCGAGCCACTGCCTGTTCACCCCACTATCATCCAGAAGGCGAGGTCAGTACAGGTGCATCAAAGCTGGGACCGAGAGAATGAAAAACAGGTTCTATCTCAAGGCCATCAGACTATTAGCTAGTCTCCTGAGTGGCGCAGTGGTCTAAGGCACTGCATCGCAGTGCTAACTGTAACACTAGAGATCCTGGTTCGAATCCAGGCTCTGTAGCAGCCGGCCGCGACCGGGAGACTCATGGGCGGCGCACAATTGGCCCAGGGTAGGGGAGGGAATGGCCGGCAGGGATGTAGCTCAGTTGATAGAGCATGGCATTTGCAATGCCAGGGTTGTGGGTTCGATTCCCACGGGGGGCCAGTATAAAAAAATATGTATTCACTAACTGTAAGTCGCTCTGGATAAGAGCGTCTGCTAAATGACTAAAATGTAAATGTATTAAATAGCCATCACTAGCACATTAGAGGCTGCTGCTGCCTATTGAAATCACTGGCCACAGAAATGGAACACTAGTCACTTTAATAATGTTTACATATCTTGCACTAATCTCATATGTATATATTCTATAATATTCTACTGTATCTTAGTCCATGCCGCTCTGTCATTGCTTGTCCATATATGTATATATTCTTAAATTCCATTCCTTACTAGATTTGTGTATATTGGGTATATGTTGTGAAATTGTTAGATATTACTTGTTAGATATTACTGCACTGTCGGAGCTAGAAGCACAAGCATTTCGCTACACCCGCAATAACATCTGCTAAACACGTGTATGTGACAAATAAAATGTGATTTGATTTGACAGTCCAGGGCCCGTATTCATAAACCGTCTCAGAGCGCTGATCTAGGATCAGGTCCCCCCTGTCCATATAGTCTTATTCATTATGACCTAAAAAGCCAAACTGATCCTAGATTTCCTATTCTGAGACGCTGTGTCTGTGTGTGTGTGTGTGTCAGATGAGAGTCCCGTGCTAAAGGCATGTGGAGCCACAGACGCATGGCCGACAGCTACCAAGTGCCTGACGCTAATGCTCCCTCCCTCTCTCTCTCCCTCTCTATCTCCCTCTCACACATTCATCTATCAATCTAACGCTCTTTTCCTCAAAGTCCTCCTGCTCTTATGCTTGTGTCATCATACGTTGCAACATTTGATTTTAACAACATAAAAATTAATATGATTTGCAAAGAGGATTTCCGAATACTTCATCAAGCAGTACACAAGTCCAAAATCACGTCTGTCACTCCCTGTCATGACAAGGATAAGCTTACTTTTGAATATTATTTGCTGCACTAAGCCTATACATCCCATTCCCCTAAGCTCAAATACTAGGACATGGAGGTAGCTGCCACACAGCTCAGCTACAACTTATGTCATATGGTTAGAGTATATACAGTGCATTCGAAAAGTCAACATACAATACCCCATATTGACCCAGCAAAAACGTAAATATGACATTTACATAAGTATTCAGACCCTTTACTCAGTACTTTGTTGAAGCACCTTTGGCAGCGATTACAGCCTCGAGTCTTCTTGGGTATTACGCTATAAGCTTGGCACACCTGTATTTGGGGAGTTTCTCCCATTCTTCTCTGCAGATCCTCTCAAGCTCTGTCAGATTGTATGGGGAGTGTCAGTGCACAGCTATTTTCAGGTCTCTCCAGAGATGTTAGATCGGGTTCAAGTCCGGGCTCTGGCTGGGCCACTCAAGGACATTCAGAGACTTGTCCCGAAGCCACTCCTGCGTTGTCTTGGCTGTGTGCTTAGGGCCTTTGTCCTGTTGGAAGGTGAACCTTCACCCCAGTCTGAGGTCCTGAGCGCTCTGGAGCAAGTTTTCATCAAGGATCTCTCTGTACTTTGCTCCGTTCATCTTTCCCTCGATCCTGACTAGTCTCCCAGACCCTGCCACTGAAAAACATCTCCACAGCATGATGCTGCCACCAGCATCCTTCACCGTAGGGATGGTGCCAGGTTTCCTCCAGACGTGGCACTTGGCATTCAGGCCAAAGAGTTCAATCTTGGTTTCATCAGACCAGAGAATCTTGTTTTTCATGGTCTGAGAGTCCTTTAGGTGCCTTTTGGCAAACTCGAAGCGGGCTGTCATGTGCCTTTTACTGAGGTGTGGCTTCCGTCTGGCCACTCTACCATAAAGGCCTCATTGGTGGAGTGCTGCAGCGATGGTTGTCCTTCTGGAAGGTTCTCCCATCTCCACAGAGGAACTCTGGAGCTCTGTCAGAGTGACCATTGGGTTCTTGGTAACCTTCATGACCAAGGCCCTTCTCCCCCGATTGCTCAGTTTGGCCGGGCGGCCAGCTCTAGGAAGAGTCTTGGTGGTTCCAAACTTCTTCCATTTAAGAATGATGGAGGCCACTGTGTTCTTGAGGACCTTCAATGGTGCTGACATTTTTTGCTACCCTTCCCCATATCTGTGCCTCGACACAATCCTGTCTCGGAGCTCTACGGACAAATCCTTCGACCTCATGGCTTGGTTTTTGCCCTGACATGCACTGTCAACTGTGGGACCTTATATAGACAGGTGTGTGCCTTTCCAAATAATGTCCAATCAATTGAATTTACCACAGGTGGACTCCAATCAAGTTGTAGAAACATCTCAAGGATGATCAATGGAAACAGGATGCACCTGAGCTCAATTTCGAGACTCATAGGAAAGAGTCTGAATACTTGTGTAAATAAGGTATTTCTGTTTTTTATTTTTAATACATTTGCAAAAATATATTTAGTGTAGATTGATGAGGAAAAACATTTATTTAATACATTTTCGAATAAGGCTGTAACGTAACAAAATATGGAAAAGTTAAGAGGTCTGAATACTTTCCGAATGCACTGTATGTAGAGATATGGGCTACAGACATAGAGCCATGTTTTCTATAATGTAGCAGGCCTACTGGTTTACGTAAGGAGTTCAGATTAGTAACCTAGCTACAGCACAGTACCAGACATGTTGTAGGCTAGGCTCCACTCTTCCAAGTCGTATCTGAGTATCAACTATTTAAATAAAATATCAACCCTGAGAATATGGGATGAACCAGACTCCACTGGAACTCTGAGAGATAGATACTGAAAATGCAGTATCTTCTTCACAATGTTAAGAGATTTATGCTCAGAAGGAAGATGTTTAGGCTACGAAACATCAACCATAAGAATCGAATCGAATGAGCCAAAAGCCAACACAAAGTCTGATAGGAAATCAAACCAAGTGCATAAAATAAGCCAGCATGTATGCAATGCATATAGATTTATACTCCATTCACTGTCATATATAGCTATGTTTAAAAAGAATGAGCCATGATCCTCCATGAACAGGACCTGGCTTTCACTGGTCCCTCTCCCACAAGAACTGACTCCAAATGCCTCTCTCTCTCTGTGTGTATTTGAACCCAGGTCTGTTGTCTGTCTATCTATCTGTCTGAAGGGTGACAGTTAAGTGTTGCGGTGAGGGGGGCTCCAGGTACGAGGCAGAGAGGGCAGCATGAGATTTACACAGTGCAACAGGAGGCGTGAAACACACCCCACAGCCATATTGAGAAAAAAATATATTGAGAAACACCGGATCATGGCTTATTTAAGTAATAAGGCCCACGGCTAAGGGCTGTTCTTATGCACGACGCAACGCGGAGTGCCTGGATACAGCCCTTAGCCGTGGCATATTGGCCATATACCACAAACCCCCAAGGTTTATTGCTATTATAAACTGGTTACCAATGTATTTACAGCAGTAAAAATAAATGTTTTTGTCATACCCGCGGTATACGGTCTGACATACCACGGCTGTCAGCCAATCAGCATTCAGGGCTCGAACCACCCGGTTTATAATACCTGTTGGCTCATAGATAGTACAGCTGTGCAACCAAATGTGGAGAACAAGTGAAACAGCACTTGGGGACAGAGTTCATGCTTACCTCTTGCAGATAGCTTTTTGGTGTTGATTATTTTGGCGGCATATTCCTGTCCAGTACACAGCTTGACACATCTGCGCACCACTGAAAATGCTCCCCTGGAAACAGAGTTAAAAGAAACAGAACAGCCGGTCAGACATATTTCATAGTTTATAACATTGTCATTAAAATGAGGGAGCTATACAGTAGTTTCTCTGAATTTTATAGTAACCTACAGCAGGGGTGCAACTTTCACTGGGGACGGGGAGGACATGTTTCCCCCACATTCTGAAATTGCATTTTTGTCCCCCCAGTGTTATTGAAATGTGATACAAAATGAGGCAACAGTGTGCTTTAGGACAATGCGGATGCCTCCTAGCGGTCGGGTAGGCTGTTTGGAGTGTTTATCCGACTGGATAAAAAAAAAAAAAAAAGAACTACGGTACTATTTGTTTTATTCAAGTGGTCCTAATAAGGCTTTCTGCCAGCACAGCAATTGCCTCCGCCTTCTGTCCCTGGCTGGCATGATAATGATGGTAGCAGAATATACTGTAAGAGTTTGTCTACATAACAGGTTCCCTTGAGGTTCCCACCGCAAAGTCAGCAAGTACTGTATCATATAAGATGATTGTGTGTGTGTGTGTGTTTGTGTGTGACACGTGAGAGAGAAGGTGAACGCACAAAAGCATTTGTGTATTTGTTGCTGTTGTTTGTTGTTTTTAAGTATACCTGACACAAAATCAGCGTTGCCAACATTTGCTTTCTCATGTAAAATTTACTGAAGTATCCAAATTCAAATAGAAGCAGTTTAGATTAGATTAGACTTTTCGTCACATGCACAGGGCCGCAGGTGTAATTGCAGGGTACAGTGACATTCTTAAGCAGGTCAAAAAGAGAAGTGAATAAAACAATAATAATAATAATAATATATGCATACAGTGAGGGAAAAAAGTATTTGATCCCCTGCTGATTTTGTACGTTTGCCCACTGACAAAGACATGATCAGTCTGTAATTTTAATGGTAGGTTTATTTGAACAGTGAGAGACAGAATAACAACAAAAAAATCCAGAAAAACGCATGTCAAAAATGTTATAAATTGATTTGCATTTTAATGAGGGAAATAAGTATTTGACCCCTCTGCAAAACATGACTTAGTACTTGGTGGCAAAACCCTTGTTGGCAATCACAGCGGTCAGACGTTTCTTGTAATTGGCCACCAGGTTTGCACACATCTCAGGAGGGATTTTGTCCCACTCCTCTTTGCAGATCTTCTCCAAGTCATTAAGGTTTCGAGGCTGACGATTGGCAACGCGAACCTTCAGCTCCCTCCACATATTTTCTATGGGATTAAGGTCTGAAGACTGGCTAGGCCACTCCAGGACCTTATTGTGCTTCTTCTTGAGTCACTCCTTTGTTATTTTTTTTTCTTTTTCTTTTTTTCTTTCTTTTTTTTTCTGGGAATGGATCAGCTTAATATTGCAGATAGATTGTATCTTCTATCAATGTAATTGTCTGCATCACTTCCAATCCCCCATGTTTTTTTATTTTTTATATATATACTCCCCTTTATTACTTTTCAACCCCACCATCCTTTCCCTACTTGGAGTAAATTAGTGAACAACAATGCCCAGGCCTCTACTTCCGGTCTATACTTACTATCTACACCTTATGGACAGAGTTAATTTTACAATAATTCTATTATATATATATATATATATATATATATATATATATATATATATATATATATATATATATATATATATATATATATATATATATTTTTTTTTTTTTTTTTGCTCCTGAACTTCTTCTACTCTCAACCTCTCCGATCATTTTCATTGTGTCCATCCGGTTTGCTTCTATATGCCATATCTTTCTAACTGTGCTCCTTCCCAAAAGCTCCCAACATACAACCTATATACTTATTATGGACACAGTATGCTTACATTATTAGCTATCTTTGTTATTATTTGTTGTTATTTGTTATTAGTCCCATCCTTCAACTCTATTCAATACCTCCCATCTATCTCTTAACACCATCCATATAGGATTTCTATTTGCCATATATATTTCAACCGTACTGTGATGTTTTACAAAAATTCTGAACCTTTCTATTCTCATTGCTTCTACAGATTGTGAATTAAAAATAAACATTTTTGCTAAAAGTATTATTATATTATTGATTGACTATGACTTTTCAGATCACCCAGTAATGCTATCTGCAAGGTTAGTTCCAGGTAAATATTGCAATCCTTTAGCCATTCCTGGACCTGTGTCCAAAAACAAGCTACAAATGGACAGAACCAAAACAAATGATCTAATGATTCTGTCTCTTCACAGCAAAACCTGCAGAGCTGGGAAGATTGTATCCCCCATTTAAATAACATTCTATTGGTAGCAAGAATTTTATATAATAATTTAAATTGAAAGATTCTAATTTTTGAATCCGGTGTCGTTTTGCGTGTCAGTTCATAAACACTATGCCATGGGATCGGTACGTCAAAGATCTCTTCCCAACTATTTTGCAATCTATATGGGACGGCTGTCAATCCTTTGGTCCTTAAGTGAAACTGATATACTTTTTTATTTATCACAGTTTTCCTTAACCAATTATGTTCTTTAATGAAAGGCCGACAGACAAGTTCCTTACTTTCTCCCCCTTCCACTTTCCTCTTCCACTTTTGCGGTAAGGCTGCAATTATTTGGTTGTAATTTTGGGTAGAGCAGACATTTCCATATGTTTTTGTTAGCTGCATGTGCGACATAACTCCACCAGTCCTACCGATGATATCATTTACGAAGATTATACCTTTTTTAAACATTCTGTAAAAAAATAAAGGTTTTTTGTCAATTAGTATATTTGAATTTAACCACAATATTTGTTGCATTATTTGTTCTGTCGTTTCTGGAGGATTAAATTGAAATTGCAACCAACTTTCTATAGCTTGTTTTAGAAATAGTGACATTTGGGAGATTATTTCCTTTTCAAATAATTGAAAGTGAGAGGTTGTAATCTGAATAAAGGGAAAAAGGCCTTTCTTGAACATTGGGTGAGACAATCTTACTAATTTGCTTGAGAACCAGTTCGGATTTAAGTATAACTTTTGTATGACTGAAGCTTTTAGTGATAGGTCTAATGCTTTAATATTTAATAATTTCTGTCCTCCGAATTCATATTCATTATATAAATATGCTCTTTTAATTTTGTCTGGCTTGCCGTTCCAAATAAAATTGAATATTTTTTTCTCATATAATTTAAAAAACTGTTCGCTAGGCGTAGACAAGACCATAAGCAAATAGGTCAACTGTGATAATACTAAAGAGTTAATCAGGGTGATTTTTCCACAAATTGACAGGTATTTTCCTTTCCATGGTAGTAAGATCTTATCTATTTTTGCTAACTTTCTATAAAAAAGTATTGAAGTGAGATCATTTATTTCCTTTGGGATATGTATTCCGAGTATATCCACATCACCATCAGACCATTCTATTGGTAAACTACATGGTAATGTAAAAATTGTATTTTTTAGTGATCCAATACGTAATATAGTACATTTGTCATAATTTGGTTGTAATCCAGAGAGGTTAGAAAATGTATCTAGATCCTCTATGAGGCTGTGGAGGGATTCTAGTTGTGGATTTAAAAGAAAACATGAATCATCAGCGTACAATGACACCTTTGTTTTTAAGCCCTGTATTTCTAATCCTCTGATATTATTATTGGATCTGATTTTAATAGCTAACATCTCAATGGCCACAATAAATAGATATGCTGATAGTGGACATCCTTGTTTCATTCCTCTTGACAGTTTAAAACTTTCTGAGAAATAGCCATTATTTACTATTTTACACCTAGGGTTACTATACATGATTTTGACCCATTTTATAAGAGATTCTCCAAAATTGAAATGCTCCAGGCATTTATATCTAAACCCCAGTCGAACTTTATCAAATGCCTTTTCGAAGTCTGCTATGAATAGCAGGCCTGGTTTCCCATATTTTCCATAGTGTTCTATTGTTTCCAATACTTGCCTTCTATTATCTCCAATGTATCTTCCATGTAAAAAACCTGTCTGATTAGAATGAATAATATCCGACAATACCTTTTTAATTATATGCGCTATACATTTTGCTAGGATTTTTGCATCACAACACTGAAGTGTAAGGGGCCTCCAATTTTGTAAATGGACTGGATCTTTATATTTTCCAATTGTATCCTGTTTCAGTTATAATGAGATCAGACCTTCTTCTTGAGTGTCAGATAATCTACCATTTACATAGGAGTTGTTAAAACATGCTAATAACGGTCCGCTTAGTATATCAAAAAAGGTTTGGTATACCTCGACTGGTATGCCATCCAACCCTGGAGTTTTCCCGGACTTAAAGTCTTTAATTGCATCCAGAAGTTCCTCCTCTGTAATTTCACCTTCACATGAGTCTTTCTGTGTGGCTGTTAATTTGACATTATCAATAGAAAAAAAATCTCTACAATTAGCTTCAGTTAGAGGAGATGGAGGTGACTGAAAAGAAAACATATGCTTAAAGTACTTTGTTTCTTCCTTCAAAATATCATTTGGTGAATTATGGGTGACTCCGTCAATTGTAACCAGTTTCATTAAGTTCTTTTTGGTAGCATTCCTATGTTGAAGATTAAAAAATAATTTTGTGCATTTTTCCCCATATTCCATCCAGTTTGCTTTATTTTTATAATATATTACACTTGATCTTTCTTGAATAAGTTTCTCCATTTCTTTTTGTTTTTCCTCTAATTCATTCTGAGCCTCTATATTACAGTTTTTATTGCCATCTATCTGTTCTGTTAGATTTTCTATTTCCTTTCTTAGTATAAACTCTTTTGACCTAAATTGCTTTTGTTTTCGAGATGAGTACTGAATTGCATGGCCTCTAAAGGCACATTTAAAGGTGTCCCATACAATAAGGGGATTCGCTGTACCTATGTTATGTTGGAAAAAGTCAGTTATAAATTCCTTTGTTCTAATTATGAATAAATTATCATCCAATAGGCTTTGATTAAATTTCCAATATCCTCGCCCACGTGGAAATTCAGTAAGAGAAATGTATATGCCTATTATATGATGGTCCGACCGCATTCTGTCCCCTATCAACACTTTTTTTTACTTTTGGTGCCAACGAGAATGAGATAAGAAAGAAGTCAAGACGACTAGCTTGATTCAGTCTCCGCCATGTATATCTCACTAGATCAGTATATTTAAGCCTCCATATATCTACTAGTTCTAATGTATCCATGACATTCACAATTTCCTTAAGAGCATGTGGGTGATTGTTTGTGGTGTGATTTCCTTTACGGTCCATTGAGCTATTTAAAACAGTATTATAATCCCCCACCATAATAATATAGAGCCACTCCTTTGTTGCCTTGGCCGTGTGTTTTGGGTCATTGTCATGCTGGAATACCCATCCACGACCCATTTTCAATGCCCTGGCTGAGGGAAGGAGGTTCTCACCGAAGATTTGACGGTACATGGCCCCGTCCATCGTCCCTTTGATGCGGTGAAGTTGTCCTGTCCCCTTAGCAGAAAAACACCCCCAAAGCATAATGTTTCCACCTCAATGTTTGACGGTGGGGATGGTGTTCTTGGGATTTAATACTGTTTGAATTCAGGATTTCAGTCCTTCACAGCGTAGTGTGTTAGCAATTGTTTTCTTGGTGACTATGGTCCCAGCTGCCTTGAGATCATTCACAAGATCCTCCCGTGTAGTTCTGATTCCACACCGTTCTCATGATCATTGCAACTCCACGAGGTGAGATCTTGCATGGAGCCCCAGGCTGAGGTAGATTGACAGTTCTTTTGTGTTTCTTCCATTTGCGAATAATCGCACCAACTGTTGTCACCTTCTCACCAAGCTGCTTGGCGATGGTCTTGTAGCCCATTCCAGCCTTGTGTAGGTCTACAATCTTGTCCCTGACATCCTTGGAGAGCTCTTTGGTCTTGGCCATGGTGGAGAGTTTGGAATCTGATTGATTGATTGCTTCTGTGGTCCTCTGTAGCTCAATTGGTAGAGCATGGCGCTTGTAACGCCAGGGTAGTGGGTTCGATCCCCGCGACCACCCATACGTAAAAATGTATGTGCACATGACTGTAAGTTGCTTTGGATAAAACTGTCTGCTAAATGGCTTATTATTCTGTGGACAGGTGTCTTTTATACAGGTAACAAACTGAGATTAGGAGCACTCCCTTTAAGAGTGTGCTCCTAATCTCAGCTCGTTACCTGTATAAAAGACCTGGGAGCCAGAAATCTTTCTGATTGAGAGGGGGTCAAATACTTATTTCCCTCATTAAAATGCAAATCAATTTATAACATTTTTGACATGCGTTTTTCTGGATTTTTTTGTTGTTATTCTGTCTCTCACTTTTCAAATAAACCTACCATCAAAATTATAGACTGATCATTTCTTTGTCAGTGGGCAAACGTACAAAATCAGCAGGGGATCAAATAATTTGTTCCCCCACTGTACATATTTACAACTGTAACAATTATACATGTCCATTGGGGGGTGGGGGCAGGGTAAATGTCTGTTGTGGCCTTGTCAAATAGATGTAATTTACTATGATTTGTTAAAGGCCCAGTAGACTCAAAAACACGATATTCCTGTGTTTCATATATAGCGCCTTCAGAAAGTATTTATGCCCCTTGACCTGTTCCACGTTTTGCTGTGTTACAGCCTGAATTCAAAATGGATTAAAATAAAAAATAAAATCACCCATCTACACACACAATACCCCATAATAAGTTAAACACTTTCAATAGCAAATTTTCTGAAAATGAAATACACAACTATTGAATTTACATAAGTATTCACACCCCTGAGTCAATACTTTGTAGAAGCACCTTTGCCAGCGATTACAGCTGTGAGTCTTTCTGAGTAAGTCTCCAAGAACTTTCCACATCTAGATTGTGCAACATTTGCCCATTTTCTTTTTTTTTCTTTCTTCAAGCTATGTCAAATTGGTTGTTGATCATTGCTAGACAACCATTTTCAGGTCTTGTCATAGATTTTCAAGCATATTTAAGTCAAAACTGTAACTCTGCCATTCAGGAACATTCACTGTCTTCTTGGTAAGAAACTCCAGTGTAGATTTGGTCTTGTGTTTTTGGTTATTGTCCTGCTGAAAGGTGAATTAATCTCCCAGTGTCTGGTGGAAAGCAGACTGAACCAGGTTTTCCTCTAGGATTTTTCCAGTGCTTAGTTCCAATCCGCTTCTTTTTTATCCTGAAAAACTCCCCAATCCTTAACGATTACAAGCATACTCATAACATGATGCAACCACCACTATGCTTGAAAATATGGGGAGTGGAACTCAGTAATGTGTTGTATTGGATTTTCCCCAAACATAACACTTTGTGTTCAGGGTAAAAAGTTAATTGCTTTGTCACATTTTTTGCAGCGTCTTGTTGCAAACAAGATGCATGTTTTGGAATATTTGTTTTCTGTAGAGGCTTCCTTCTTTTCACTTTGTCATTTAGGTTAGTATTGTTGAGTAACTACAATGTTGTTGATCCATCCACAGTTTTCTTCTATCACAGCCATTAAATAATATTAAACTCTGTAACTGTTTTAAAGTCACCATTGGCCTCATGGTAAAATCCCTGAGCGGTTTCCTTCCTCTCCGGCAACTGAGTTAGGAAGGACGCCTGTATATTTGTAGTGACTGGGTGTATTGATACACCACCCAAAGTGTAATTAATAACTTCACCATTCTCAAAGGGATATTCAATGTCTGCTTTTTTTAAAAACTCATCTACCAATAGGTGCCCTTCTTTGCGAGGCATTGGAGCATTTCGCTGGTTTTTGTGGTTGAATCTGTGTTTGAAATTCACTGCTCAGCTGAGGGACCTTACAGATAATTGCATGTGTGGGGTGCAGAGATGAGATAGTCATTCAAAAATCATGTTAAAAACTTTTATTTCATGCAACTTATTATGTGGGGGCGGCAGGTAGCTTAGTGGTTAAGAGTGTTGTGCCAGTTACCGAAAGGTCGCTGGTTCTAATCCCCGAGCCGACTAGGTGAAAAATTTGTCGATGTGCCCTTGAGCAAGGCACTTAACCCTAATTGCTCCTGTAAGTCGCTCTGGATAAGAGCGTCTGCTAAATGACTAAAATGTAAATGTGACTTGTTAAGCATACTTTTACTCCTGAACTTAAAGAGTCATAATACCCATAAAGCCTAGTGGTCAAACAGGGAAATGGTTCCAATCATTTTTCCACCATTCATTTTTCCCATATGGGATTTTAGAAACACTTAAAATAAGGGCTGTGTTTCGTTTAGGCTCACCCTGGTGTGACGTTTTGATAACCATGTAAATCTCTCTAGGACAAGATGACTTGGTGGAATGGTGGGGAAAAAGTAAAGGGGGGTGAATACTTTCTGAAGGCCCTGTATATTTCCAACCTATGAAGTTGGAATAATACTGTGAAATGTAGAAAATTATGATAATGCCCTTTTGTTGTAAAAACTGTTTGAAAAGACCGGCTGAAATTTGAGCCTGTTTTGGTGGGAAGGAGTTTTGGCCTTCCATGGGGACATCACCATGCAGTAAATTAGTTAATAGACCGATAAGAACGAGAGTTCCAAACCTCTCTGCCAATAACAGCTCATTTTCAGTTTTCCCCTCCCCACTCAAACCGCTCCCAGACAGTCCTATCAGACCTGGCGCCAGGATAAAGTGACTAAGGGGGCAGTTGAAATCGGCGAGGGGGCTACATTTTTGGGGGGTTGTTGCATTGAAATTATATTGAATTCTGCTTATATAATCACGCTATACCACAATCAACATAAAGTTCAAATGCAGAGACTCCGAGATCAGTGAAATATTTAGCACAATATCCAGCCCCCTACAGCTAGGCCGGTTTGGTAATGAATATAGGCTACAAGATAGGGCATTCACCAATTACAAACAGACTGTGTGAATGCAGCCACACACACAGCTGTCTTACCAAAATAATGCAATCTAAATGCTGAATGTAGTAGCCTAGTTATTCATGCATGCAAACAAAAATACTGAATAGTAGTTTGAATACCGACACAACTGTGAATGCGAATGCTAGTTAGCTACATTAACAGTAAACAAACGCAGTAAACAAAAGGCGAATGGAGATCCAAATAACCTAAACTTAGCCTACAGCCTACTACAGTGAGATGCAGCCATGCATAGCTGTCTTGCCAAATAAATAGGCCTATACAGGCCTGCTTCAAACATGGAAAATCATGCCGCTCGCTCATTAGTTCAGCAACACGTTGTAATATTGCAATTCCCTTCACAACACACTATCACAATAAATGCAATTCTAAATTTCTAAGGAAAAAACTATATCTCACCTGGGATTCGATCTTGTTGCAAACGGCAAAAAGTTATTTAAAAGGCCAGTTGAAATTTCAAGCGTGTTTTAGTAACTTTGAATAGCAGATCGTGACGTTTGACTTCTGCTAAAGGGTGACTGCAATTCCTGATTTGGTCTTGTTTTTCATCAATGCTCATTAAGAAATGCTACGCTGGCTTGACATTCCAAAGCATATCAATGTAATTTGCCAGCTGTTGATATCTGACGATGTGATTTGTAACTTTGCAAGTTAACGTTAGCTTTGTTAGGTTATGTTGGCTAGCTAGCTAACTAACTACCGCAGAGGTTAACATGACTAAAGTTATGTGTTCTATTTAGAGTCCGATCTCATCAACATCTGCAGCGGCATCAACATCACGCTCAGCACCAGGAACTAGTGTGTCACCTTCTAAAATCTTATTAAAATCTACTAAATCTTTCCATGACTCCATGATGAGCAAATAAATGTAGGGGAGCTAGGCATAAACATGGTCTGTGTCTTGTTGTCATAGTTGGTGTGTTTACAAGTAGGCTACAACTTCTACTAGTCCCCTGTAGCTCAGTTGGTAGAGCATGGCGTTTGCAACACCAGGGTTGTGGGTTCGATTCCCACGGGGGGCCAGTATGAAAAATGTATGCACTCACTAACTGTAACTCGCTCTGGATAAGAGCGTCTGCTAAATGACTAAAATGTTTTTTTTTAAATGTACTGTCGTTTTCTCTGTATTGTGGAGGCTTAGTTGATTGTTAATGCAAGGCTTGAAGTCTAAATAGGAAAAAAGGAGGTATTAGCAAGAGGGGGGGGGGGGTGACTGACTGGTGTCTGTTGTGGGTGGGTATTGTGTGTGAAGGTTAGTATGCATGATCTATCGACATGACGGGGGTTGGGTGGATATAGTACGTTGTTTGAGTGTGTATTGATGGGGACAAAGTAGTAATATGTTGGCTGATCACTGCCTACTGTGTGTCCTACAGACTAATCCTGCTGCTGATGATGATGACGATGACCTTTGACACCAGCTTTAGTAGTACAGAACCTGCAGACCCATTGGATGAAAGCGTTCAGCCTGGAATATGCTCAACATCATCTGACTTTGAAACAAGCTTGAGAAAACAAAATCACCAATACATTAAACTGTCTACACTAAACTGTCTACACT
The DNA here is from genome assembly GCF_964263955.1 of Coregonus lavaretus. Lineage (NCBI taxonomy): Eukaryota > Metazoa > Chordata > Actinopteri > Salmoniformes > Salmonidae > Coregonus > Coregonus lavaretus. The sequence continues at coordinate 42,548,103 of NC_140004.1, forward strand.
AAACTGTCTACATTAAACTGTCCTCAAACCTGTCACACCCTTGCAGTCAGTTTTTGGCATGGGTGAGAGGGGCTGTTAGTGTACCCTTCTAGCCTGTTCACTCTATTGTTGGCAGTGTTTGTCTACTCAACAGCAACACTGTAGGTGCTCATACACAACAATACACAACTAGACTGTCTACAAGTCAAGCCCCCCTCAAACTTTTCACATCTTTGCCCATCATCTTTCACATCTTTGCCTCATTATTGACTCTGAGTGTAACGAAAACACATACCAGTCTACTGTACCATTTTTTTGTCTACAGATTAACATGGTTTATTGTATGGTTACACATCCTCATGATCAGTCTTCATGTCTTTCCAAGAGACTTGCAGTACATACAAATCTTCTGCAAGAGGTCAATGCAGTGGGTGGTGAAGAACATCGCCACAGCGTCAAAGCCTGCTAAACCAGCTGCCATCACCCAACAAAAGAAGAGGTTCACCAGCTGAAGAACATTCCGGTACCTGCCTGGAACATTCAACCAACACAACATCCATATTCAGTTAGACTGATGTTGTAATATTGAATACACTGCTCAAAAAAATTAAGGGAACACTAAAATAACACATCCTAGATCTGAATGAATGAAATAATCTTATTAAATACTTTTTTCTTTACATAGTTGAATGTGCTGACAACAAAATCACACAAAAACGATCAATGGAAATCAAATTTATCAACCCATGGAGGTCTGGATTTGGAGTCACCCTCAAAATTAAAAGTGGAAAACCACACTACAGGCTGATCCAACTTTGATGTAATGTCCTTAAAACAAGTCAAAATGAGGCTCAGTAGTGTGTGTGGCCTCCACGTGCCTGTATGACCTCCCTACAATGCCTGGGCATGCTCCTGATGAGGTGGCGGATGGTCTCCTGAGGGATCTCCTCCCAGACCTGGACTAAAGCATCCGCCAACTCCTGGACAGTCTGTGGTGCAATGTGGCGTTGGTGGATGGAGCGAGACATGATGTCCCAGATGTGCTCAATTGGATTCAGGTCTGGGGAACGGGCGGGCCAGTCCATAGCATCAATGCCTTCCACTTGCAGGAACTGCTGACACACTCCAGCCACATGAGGTGTAGCATTGTCTTGCATTAGAAGGAACCCAGGGCCAACCGCACCAGCATATGGTCTCACAAGGGGTCTGAGGATCTCATCTCGTACCTAATGGCAGTCAGGCTACCTCTGGCGAGCACATGGAGGGCTGTGCGGCCCCCCAAAGAAATGCCACCCCACACCATGACTGACCCACCGCCAAACCGGTCATGCTGGAGGATGTTGCAGGCAGCAGAACGTTCTCCACGGCGTCTCCTGACTCTGTCACGTCTGTCACATGTGCTCAGTGTGAACCTGCTTTCATCTGTGAAGAGCACAGGGCGCCAGTGGCGAATTTGCCAATCTTGGTGTTCTCTGGCAAATGCCAAACGTCCTGCACGGTGTTGGGCTGTAAGCACAACCCCCACCTGTGGACGTCGGGCCCTCATACCACCCTCATGGAGTCTGTTTCTGACCGTTTGAGCAGACACATGCACATTTGTGGCCTGCTGGAGGTCATTTTGCAGGGCTCTGGCAGTGCTCCTCCTGCTCCTCCTTGCACAAAGGCGGAGGTAGCAGTCCTGCTGCTGGGTTGTTGCCCTCCTACGGCCTCCTCCACATCTCCTGATGTACTGGCCTGTCTCCTGGTAGCGCCTCCATGCTCTGGACACTACGCTGACAGACACAGCAAACCTTCTTGCCACAGCTCGCATTGATGTGCCATCCTGGATGAGCTGCACTACCTGAGCCACTTGTGTGGGTTGTAGACTCCGTCTCATGCTACCACTAGAGTGAAAGCACCGCCAGCATTCAAAAGTGACCAAAACATCAGCCAGGAAGCATAGGAACTGAGAAGTGGTCTGTGGTCACCACCTGCAAAAAAACAGTCCTTTATTGGGGGTGTCTTGCTAATTGCCTATAATTTCCACCTGTTGTCTATTCCATTTGCACAACAGCATGTGCAATTTATTGACAATCAGTGTTGCTTCCTAAGTGGACAGTTTGATTTCACAGAAGTGTGATTGACTTGGAGTTACATTGTGTTGTTTAAGTGTTCCCTTTATTTTTTTGAGCAGTGTAGAATGCCTAATATAATATCCTAACTCTGTTTCCGGAGAAGAAAGAAACCGCTCAGTGATTTTACCATGAGGCCAACGGTGACTTTGAAACAGTTGCATAGTTTAATGGCTGTGATAGGATAAAACTGAGGATGGATCAACAACATTGTAGTTACTCCACAATACTAACCTAATTGACAGAGTGAAAAGAAGGAAGCCTGTACAGAATACAAATATTCCAAAACATGCATCGTGTTTGCAACAAGGCACTAAAGTAATACTGCAAAAAACGTGGCAAAGCAATGAACTTTTTGTCCTGGATACAAAGTCTTATGTTTGGGGCAAATCCAACACAACACATCACTGAGTACCACTCTCCATATTTTCAAACATAGTAGTGGCTGCATCATGTTATGGTATGCTTGTAATCGTTAAGAACTGGGGAGTTTATCAGGATAAAAAAGAAACAGAATGCAGCTAAGCACAGGCAAAATCCTAGAGGAAAACCTGGTTCAGTCTACTTTCCACCAGACACTGGGAGATGAATTCACCTTTCAGCAGGATAATAACCTAAAATCACTTTAAGGTATAGACACTTTAACCGACATGTTATTTAACTGCTTTTATTTTTTACTTATCTATTTTTTACTTAACACTTATTTCTCTTAAAACTGCATTGTTGGTTAGGTTTTGTAAGTAAGCATTTCACTGTACGGTCTATACCTGTTGTATTCGGCGCATGTGACAAATACATTTTGATTTGAAATCTACACTGAAGTTGCTTACCAAGAAGACAGTGAATGTTCCTGAGTGGGCGAGTTACAGTTTTGACTTGAATCTGCTTGAAAATCTATGGCAAGACCTGAAAATGGTTGTCTAGCAATGATCAACAACCAATTTGACAGAGCTTGAAGAATTTTGAAAAGAATAATGGGCAAATGTTGCACAATCCAGTTGTGGAAAGCTCTTAGCTACTTATACAGGAAGACTCACAGCTATAATCGCCGCCAAACATGCTCCTACAAAGTATTGACTCAGGGTGGTGAATACTTATGTAAATTAGATAATTCTGTTTTTCATTTTCAATACATTTTTTAATATTCTAAAAACATGTTTTCACTTAGTCATTATGGGGTATTGTGTGTAGATGGCTGAGAAAATATAATAATTTTATCAATTTTGAATTCAGTCTGTAACACAACAAAATGTTGAATAAGTCAATGGGTTTGAAGATATATACAGTGGGGGAAAAAAGTATTTAGTCAGCCACCAATTGTGCAAGTTCTCCCACTTAAAAAGATGAGAGAGGCCTGTAATTTTCATCATAGGTACACGTCAACTATGACAGACAAATTGAGAAGAAAAAAATCCAGAAAATCACATTGTAGGATTTTTTATGAATTTATTTACAAATTATGGTGGAAAATAAGTATTTGGTACCTACAAATAAGCAAGATTTCTGGCTCTCACAGACCTGTAACTTCTTCTTTAAGATGCTCCTCTGTCCTCCACTCGTTACCTGTATTAATGGCACCTGTTTGAACATGTTATCAGTATAAAATACACCTGTCCACAACCTCAAACAGTCACACTCCAAACTCCACTATGGCCAAGACCAAAGAGCTGTCAAAGGACACCAGAAACAAAATTGTAGACCTGCACCAGGCTGGGAATACTGAATCTGCAATAGGTAAGCAGCTTGGTTTGAAGAAATCAACTGTGGGAGCAATTATTAGGAAATGGAAGACATACAAGACCACTGATCATCTCCCTTGATCTGGGGCTCCACGCAATATCTCACCCCGTGGGGTCAAAATGATCACAAGAACGGTGAGCAAAAATCCCAGAACCACACGGGGGGACCTAGTGAATGACCTGCAGAGAGCTGGGACCAAAGTAACAAAGCCTACCATCAGTAACACACTACGCCGCCAGGGACTCAAATCCTGCAGTGCCAGATGTGTCCCCCTGCTTAAGCCAGTACATGTCCAGGCCCGTCTGAAGTTTGCTAGAGTGCATTTGGATGATCCAGAAGAGGATTGGGAGAATGTCATATGGTCAGATGAAACCAAAATATAACTTTTTGGTAAAAACTCAACTCGTCGTGTTTGGAGGACAAAGAATGCTGAGTTGCATCCAAAGAACACCATACCTACTGTGAAGCATGGGGGTGGAAACATCATGCTTTGGGGCTGTTTTTCTGCAAAGGGACCAGGACGACTGATCCGTGTAAAGGAAAGAATGAATGGGGCCATGTATCGTGAGATTTTGAGTGAAAACCTCCTTCCATCAGCAAGGGCATTGAAGATGAAACGTGGCTGGGTCTTTCAGCATGATAATGATCCCAAACACACCGCCCGGGCAACGAAGGAGTGGCTTCGTAAGAAGTATTTCAAGGTCCTGGAGTGGCCTAGCCAGTCTCCAGATCTCAACCCCATAGAAAATCTTTGGAGGGAGTTGAAAGTCTGTGTTGCCCTGCGACAGCCCCAAAATATCACTGCTCTAGAGGAGATCTGCATGGAGGAATGGGCCAAAATACCAGCAACAGTGTGTGAAAACCTTGTGAAGACTTACAGAAAACGTTTGACCTGTGTCATTGCCAACAAAGGGTATATAACAAAGTATTAAGAAACTTTTGTTATTGACCAAATACTTATTTTCCACCATAATTTGCAAATAAATTCATTAAAAATCCTACAATGTGATTTTCTGGATTGTTTTCCTCATTTTGTCTGTCATGGTTGACGTGTACCTATGATGAAAATTACAGGCCTCTCTCATCTTTTTAAGTGGGAGAACTTGCACAATTGGTGGCTGACTAAATACTTTTTTTCCCCACTGTATATATTTTTTTAAATATATTTACCTTCTATATTATTTTCCTCTAACCCTACCATCCCTCCCCTAATTGGAGTAAACTAATGGACAACAACACTTAGGCTTCTACTTCCAGTTTATACATAGTATATACATTTTACGGACACAGTACAGTTGAAGTTGGAAGTTTACATACACCTTAGCCAAATACATTTAAACCCAGTTTTTCACAATTCATGACATTTCATCCTAGTGAAAAATCCCTGTCTTAGGTCAGTTAGGATCACCACTTTATTTTAAGAATGTGAAATGTCAGAATAATAGTAGAGAGAATGATTTATTTCAGCTTTTATTTATTTCATCACATTCCCAGTGGGTCAGAAGTTACATACACTCAATTAGTATTTGGTAGCATTGTTTTTAAATTGCTTAGCTCGAGTCAAACATTTTGGGTAGCCTTCCACAAGCTTCCCACAAGTTGGGTGAATTTTGGCCCATTCCTCCTGACAGAGCTGGTGTAACTGAGTCAGGTTTGTAGGCCTCCTTGCTCGCTCACGCTTTTTCAGTTCTGCCCACATATTTTCTATAGGATTGAGGTCAGGGCTTTGTGATGGCCACTCCAATACCTTAACTTTGTTGTCCTTAAGCCATTTTGCCACAACTTTGGAAGTATGCTTGGGGTCATTGTCCATTTGGAAGACCCATTTGCGACCAAGCTTTAACTTCCTGACTGATGTCTTGAGATGTTGGTTCAATATATCCACATAATTTCCTTCCTCATGATGCCATCTATTTTGTGAAGTGCACCAGTCCCTCCTGCAGCAAAGCACCCCCACAGCATGATGCTGCCACCCCCGTGCTTCACGGTTGGGATGGTGTTCTTTGGCTTGCAAGCACCCCCTTTTTCCTCCAAACATAACGATGGTCATTTTGGCCAAACAGTTCTATTTTTGTTTCATCAGACCAGAGGACATTTCTCCAAAAAGTACGATCTTTGTCCGATGTGCAGCTGCAAACCGTAGTCTGGCTTTTTTATGGCGGTTTTGGAGCAGTGTCTTCTTCCTTGCTGAGCGGCCTTTCAGGTTATGTCGATATAGGACTCGTTTTACTGTGGATATAGATACTTTGTACCTGTTTCCTCCAACATCTTCACAAGGTCCTTTGCTGTTGTTCTGGGATTGATTTGCACTTTTCGCACCAAAGTACGTTCATCTCTAAGAGACAGAACGCGTCTCCTTCCTGAGCGGTATGATGGCTGCGTGGTCCCATGGTGTTTATACTTGCGTACTATTGTTTGTACAGATGAACGTGGTACCTTCAGTTGTTTGGAAATTGCTCCCAAGGATGAACCAGACTCGTGGAGGTCTACAATTTTGGCTGATTTCTTTAGATTTTCCCATGATGTCAAGCAAAGAGGCACTGAGTTTGAAGGTAGGCCTTGAAATACATCCACAGGTACACCTCCAATTGACTCAAATTATGTCAATTAGCCTATCAGAAGCTTCTAAAGTCATGACATCATTTTCGGGAATTTTCCAAGCTGTTTAAAGGCACAGTCAACTTAGTGTATGTAAACTTCTGACCCACTGGAATTGTGATATAGTGAATTATAAGTGAAATAATCTGTCTGTAAACAATTGTTGGAAAAATAACTTGTGTCATGCACAAAGTAGATGTCCTAACCGACTTGCCAAAACTATAGTTTGTTAACAAGAAATTTGTGAAGTGGTTGAAAAACGAGTTTTAATGACTCCAACCTAAGTGTATGTAAACTTCCGACTTCAACTGTATATTTTACAACAGTTATCTTTTGTTTGTTTCTATTTGCCATATATTTTCAACTGTGCTGTTTCACAAAAGTTCTGAACCTTTCTATTCTCATAGTTTCTACAGATTGTAAATTAAAGATAAACATTTTTGCTGAGTTTTACTGTATTATTGACTAATTGACTATGACTTTTCAAATGACCTTGCAGTGCTATTCCCAGAGTTAGCTAAAGGTAAATGTTGCAATTCTTCAGCCATTATTGGAACCTGCGACCAAAAACAAGCTACATATGGACAGTACCAAAACAAATGATCTATTGAATCTGTCTCCTCGCAGAAATATATGCAGAGCTGGGATGGTTGTATCCCCCATATATATATATATATATATATATATAACATTGGTTGCAATAATTTTGTATAATAATTTAAATGGAAAAACTCAGAGTTTTGAATCCGGTGTCATTTTGTGCATCAGTTCATAAACCATGTGCCATGGAATTGGTACATCAAAAATCTCTTCCCAACTACTGTATCTTGCAATCTATATTGCACAGCTGTCAATTTTTTGGTCTTTAAATGAAACTGGTATACTTTTATTTATTTATCACAATTTTCTTTAACCGATTTCGGTCTTTAATGCAACAGACAAGTTCTTACTTTCTCCCCCTTCCACTTGCCTCTTCCATTTATGTGTAATGCTGCAATTAGTTAGTTGTAATTTTGGGTGGAGCAGACATTTCCATATATTTTTGTTAGCTGCATGTGTGACATAACTCCACCAGTCCTATTTATGATATAATTTAAAAATATTATACCGTTTTTTTTTTTTTAAATCAAAAAATAAGTTTTTTAAAATCAATTAATATATTTGAGTTTAACCATAATATTTGTTGTAATATTTGTTCTGTCTTTTCTGGTGGATTAAATTGAAATTGCAACCAACGTTCTATGTCTTGTTTTAAAAATAGCGATATTTTGGAGATTATTTCATTTTAAAATAACCGAAAGTGAGAGGTCGTAATCTGAATAAAAGGGAAAAGGCCAGTTCCACATTATTAACACCAAACTACAGCCCCGCTCTTTGACAGCTCAAAATGTCACTTTCTCCCGGGCCGCTTCTAGTGGTTGCCTGAGAGAGAGGCGCGGTTTGGAGAGGGGTGTAGCTCGCCAACCGACGCGCTATAGTGCCCAATGCCCAGTGCCTAGAGTAGGTTTCTGGATACATTTTTGGATCGTTTTTCCTAATTTTTTGAAAGAGCGCAGGGAACAATAATATATTGTGAGTGTGAGAGAGAGAGAGAGAGAGAGAGAGAGAAAGACATTTGAAATGTCTTTATTATTTTGGAACATTTGTGAGTGTAATGTTTACTGTTCATTTTGTATTGTTTATTTCACTTTTGTTTATTATCTACTTCACTTGCTTTGGCAATGTAAACATGTTTCCCATGCCAATAAAGACCCTTAAATTTAAATTGAATTGAGAGAGATATAATAGTATTTTGAGCGCCCTGTCACCCTTGCCTTGCGCTGCTGTCGAAAAAGACAACGGTAACAACACAAACCCGCACCCACGGCTCCGTGACGCAAGCAAACGACAACAGTCAGCCAGTCACACATTCCCAAATGTTTCATGCAAATTACCACAACAAATAAACTTACTTTCCCAGCTCTTCGTATAGCTGAAAATCGTCCGTGAATCGTGTACAGGTTGTCGCAGCCATGTCTCCGTATCTCGTGCTTGTCTCACGGCTGCTACTTCGCTTGATATGATCCTCCTGCGCGATATGTACTTTCTCTCAAAATCTTTCTGAGCTGCCGGCGATTCAAAGATAGCCTTGTACTGCAGCGGATAGGTTTCGGTTTGATAAGGAAGGCAGGCGAGCGACCAAGGTGGCTTGCTTGACCTCGTCTATCCCACAATCTATCTACTTACTGTACTCTATCGTTCCTCACCCAGTGCGCTCGACTGCAAATGGTGAAGAGCTCCAAAGACCTGTGGCGAAACCTGCTCAGCGCTGCCCTCATTTGGGTGCTGCGCGTAACTACCCGTGTGTACTGTACTTCCAAATACGGGCAAACGTAATAGGCTATTTGTGTTTGGTGGAAAGGGGTATGATGTAAATTTAAATTATTTCAATTACAGGTATAAAATGCAATGGCAATGCATTACAAACAATAGCCTACATTGAAATCAATCTGTATGTATTGTAATTGTCTATAGGCCTAATTATAGGCCTATGTAATGTTAGAATAGGCCTACAGTCATGCAAGTATATTAAACAAATAATAATATAGAACATGTTAAAGATACATGATTGTGGTATGGACCCAATGCATCCAGTTGCACTAAATCATATTGAGCTGTCAAATAACTTCATTTACACATGCTACAGGATGTGGTCTAACTTGCCATAATTCTAGAACAGCTTCATTCTGCTGTGACATTACTAACCAAAGTGAGTTTAACCAGAGAGTATAGAAAACCTACTACTCTACTAGCATTGGCAACTTGCATGAGCCACATGAATACATTCCAGACACTTTGACCTTCTCTCACATCCCTGTGGTTTTATTTCAGAACTCAGGGAAAAAACACAATTAGCTAAAGATGTTATTGTTTGATGTTTAGCTCAAATGACCAGTCAAAGCCTGTGTTTAGACCGTATGAGTCTGTAACTAACTTGAAAGAGCTGTGTTCAGTCTCTGTTGTGTTTCGGGGGTTAGGTCTGTGTTCAGTCTCTGTTGTGTTTCGGGGGTTAGGTCTGTGTTCAGTCTCTGTTGTGTTTCGGGGGTTAGGTCTGTGTTCAGTCTCTGTTGTGTTTCGGGGGTTAGGTCTGTGTTCAGTCTCTGTTGTGTTTCGGGGGTTAGGTCTGTGTTCAGTCTCTGTTGTGTTTCGGGGGTTAGGTCTGTGTTCAGTCTCTGTTGTGTTTCGGGGGTTAGGTCTGTGTTCAGTCTCTGTTGTGTTTCGGAGGTTTGACATTTTTCAGCTAGATGATGGGGAAACAAATGTCAGTTCAGAGTGAGTGCTCACCCCCACATAACAGCTTATACTTTAGACTCATGTATAGTTTGATGTTAGATAATGATTTTATGTTAAATAATGTCAGTATGAAAATCTGTTTTATTCAAATCAGAACAGTTCAAATTGGATACAGAGACTACCCATGTATTGATTCAATATTTAAAAATCAATATGTATTTTGAAAAATCTAAATAGTAAAAACCATTTACATGGTAGAATCATAGTTTGAGATGATCATTTAAAGTAATGTAAATGGAAAGGTCATTGAAATAACAAACAAAAGCTATTGAGAGAAAATCATACACACAGAACAGACCTCTGGTACTATCTTGGCTCCTCTCTCAGACATGACATCATCGGACTATAAACACAGACGGTGTGCTATCACTGTGATAGTCTTTAACTGATCGCAGTGTTTATGAACTTGGTAGCCTGGAGGTTAGCGTTGGGCCAGTAATCAGAAGGTCGCTGGTTCAAATCCCCAAGCCGACTAGGTGAAACATCTGCTGATGTGCCCTGAGCAAGGCACTTAACCCTAGTTGCTCCTGTTAGTCGCTCTAGATAAGAGCGTCTGCTAAATGACTGTGTAAATGCCTTTGTCCTCTTACGTCCTATTCACCCCAACGGGTCTGATGTAGAAATCTATGTTGTGAGTTTACACTGTAGAGATGACAGAGACATGCCACGTCTCTGAACAGACCTTTATCACTGTATGAATCCCGATAGAAAACAGTTTACTGATTACATAAACCCAGCATGACAGCTGAGTCACAACCTAACGACATCACTCTGATTCTCTGGGTATAGATGAGCAGTTGAAATCCCTACTATCTTAGTGTTTCTACATTAAAAACTAAACACATTTTATAGTCATCAATCACCTTCATTAACAAATTATTAATCGTAAACCAAAACACTAAGCTCTCTGGAATGGGTCTACTACCCTTCCCCACAACCATCTTCTTCCAAAACACACACACATACGTTGTTTTACTATCCTTGTGGGGACCAAACAATTGATTCCCATTGAAAATCCTATGTCTTACTATCCTTGTGAGGACTTCTGGTCCCCACACACCTCACTGGGATGACATCACTGTCAGAGACACCTCTGATTGGCAGATCTGTATATCGGTGTGGTTGGCATCACTAGCCTGTCCAATAGAGAAATATGGGTACATTCTCTCAGTAAACTTTTCATTCAAAGTATAGATGTGTGTCATGTCTTTGGTATTGAAACCTCTCCCCTGTCATAGTCCAGCTGTACTCTGATCCTCTGGGGTCTCCTCTTCAGAGTGAGGGTCTCATGTCTTGCCCAATACTGACCACTACTCTGGTTTATAGCCCAGTATCCATACTCTGGGGTTGCAGATGCTTCCCCCTTTCTGTTGATTGACTCCTTGGCCACGCCTATATACCAGTAAGGGTAGTCCCCCACCTCCACCTCCCAGCTGTGTTTTCCTGAGCTGAACCCCTCAGAGCCCAGAACTATGGTGCAAATGGTGTTCCTCTCTGGGTTGTCAGGGAGCTGTTGCCTTTTGCCTAAATGCTTCACACTGGTCAGATCATCAGACAGAGAGAGCCAGCGGGCAGCAGTGTTGGGGTCCAGAATCACAGGAGTGTATTTGACAATCCCCTGTACCTTCTCCCAGACTCTGAACTGCAGGTTGCCCAAGTGTTTGAACACATCTATCAGCGCTCCTGAGACCAGCTGTGGATCCGGCAGTGTGTACTGGGCTCTGGAACTTCTCTGGATGTGTTTGTAGCTCTTGAGAAATGGCACGTCTCTTTTCTGGAGTTCTTGTTTTAAAGCAGTGATGCTTTTTGTGAGAGAAGAGATCTGGTCCTGAATGTTCTTCATCTCTCTGGCGATCATCTTCCCCTTCTCCTCCTCTTCCTCCCTCAGTGCAGCCAGTCTGGCCTCCTCTTCCTCCCTCAGTGCAGCCAGCCTGGCCTCCTCTTCCTCTTTCAGGAACCAGTAAAGCTTCTCAAACTCCCCTCTGATCCGTCTTCTCAAACTCCGCTCTGATCCGTCTTCTCAAACTCCCCTTCTTGGAGTATTGCACCATTTCATTGTACGTCTTTTCAATGTTTTTTTGCATTAGTCCCGCCTGTCCTGTAATTACTCTAAATCTGATTCTAACCAGTCTTTCAGGTTTCATTGCCTGCTTTACAGGCTCTAGCTCTCTGCCTTCCTCTGAAACAGCATATGGTCGTATATGGTCATTACATTTTATGGTTACACAGACATGCTGTGATAAATGATTAACTAAGAAATACAACTGTGAAACATCAGTTTGAGGACACTTCTAATCTTGATCTTTCGACAAACCTGCAAAACAGTCTTAGCTTGGGAATCCAAAGCTGAATAGCGTACTGTTTCACTATTGTTTCTCTTCACTGATTCAGTTATATTCAGTGCGGATTCCATACTAAAAGACTCTTACAAGCGTTGACCATTAAACCATATGAGTCTCTAACTTGAAAGAACATCTGTCCCTGTGTCTGTTGTGCTTCCTGATAAATGGGAAAAACAAATGACAGTTCACTGAGTGAGTCTTCACTCCCACATATAGCTGTCTGTAATATACGTTAATAACCCTTCAGTTAGGACCTAATTCCACATAATTGCCTCCAATTAGCCTCGTTAGTCAGCTCAATGACTCATTGTGGAGTTGCTGCTTCTCTCTCTTTCACTGTTTCCAAATCGCACCCTATTCCCTAAGTAGTGCACTATTTTTGACAAGGGCCCATAAGACTCTGGTCGATTGTAGTGCACTATGACGGGATAAGGGTGTTATTTTGGACGTACCATTTCTTTCCCTTGTCTCCAAACCAGTAGATGACTACTGTACCATCATGGCCCCTGGGGGGTCGGCACAGACAGTTGACATGAACACAAGAGCCAATGACATCATTATCATTGCTCTCATTAGGTCATTCTTCAGCTAGATATTACAAATGTTGTGAAGCTAAATCTGTCTGTCTTGCTTCACTGTGGACGTTTGGGTTTGTACGTCAGAGACAATTAATTAGCTGAACGTTCACTTGTTCTGATATCCCTTTGCTACCCCACTCCACCTGACAATGATTGAATCAAGCACTTTTAAAACCTTGTGTAGGACAATTGCCTATCACAGGAAAACAAAGTAAAGTTATGTAACCCTTTCCTGCAGTCAATGACCAAAAGCGCCTTCTTTGGCCTCATGGGTGGAATGTTATTAATATTTTTCATAATGAATAAAGATTATTTATTTTTTAAACAGACGCAAATCTGGTGTTTCTATGTCAACCAGTTTTGTTATATTTCAGTCTTCTACGATGTATACGAAACAAAAATATAAATGCAACATGCAACAATTACAAAGATTTTATTGAATTACAGTTCATATAAGGAAATCAGTCAATTGAAATCAATTCATAAGGCCCTGATCTATGGATTTCACATGACTGGGAATACAGATACAGTGCATTCAGAAAGTATTCAGACCCCTTGACTTTTTCCATATTTTGATACATTACAGCCTTATTCTAAAATGTATTAAATTGTTGTTTTTTCCCTCATCAATCTACACACAATACCCCATAATGACCAAGCAAAAACAGTTTTTTTTAGAAATGTTTGCAAATGTATATATGAAACAAACCCTGAAATATCACATTTACATAAATATTCAGACCCTTTACTCAGTACTTTCTTGAAGCACCTTTGGCAGTGATTACAGCCTCAAGTCTTCTTGGGTATGACGCTACAAGCTTGGCACACCTGTATTTGGGGAGTTTCTCCCATTTTGTTCTGCAAGTTCTGTCAGGTTGGATGGGAAGCTTCGCTGCACAGCTATTTTCAGGTCTCTCCAGAGATGTTCAATCGGGTTCAAGTCCGAGCTCTGGCTGGGCCACTCAAGGACATTCAGAGACTAGTCCCGAAGCCACTCCTGCGTTGTCCTGTTAGAATGTGAACCTTCACCCCAGTCTGAGGTCCTGAGCTCTCTGGAGCAGGTTCTCATCAGGCATTTCTGTTTTTTTATTTGTAAAAATGTACAAAAAGTTATAAAAACCTGTTTTCGCTTTGTCATTATGGGGTATTGTGTGTAGATTGATGAGGAAATGTTTTCATTTAATCCATTTTAGAATAAGGCTGTTAACGTAACAAAATGTGGAAAAAGTCAAGGGGTCTGAATACTTTCCGAATGCACGGTATGCATCTGTTGGTCACATATAACTTTAAAAAAGGTAGAGGCGTGGGTCAGAAAACCAGTCAGTATCTGGTGTGACCACCATTTGCCTCATGCAGCGCGACACATCTCCTTCGCATAGAGTTGATCAGGCTGTTGATTGTGGCCTGTGGAATGTTGTCCCACTTCTCTTCAATGGCTGTGTGAAGTTGCTGGATATTGAAGGGAACTGGAACACTCTGTTATACACGTCGATCCAGAGCATCCCAAACATGCTCAATGGGTGACATGTCTGGTGAGTATGCAGGCCATGGAAGATCTGGGACATTTTCAGCTTCCAGGAATTGTGTACAGATCTTTGCGACATGGGGCCGTGCATTATCATGCTGAAACATGAGGTGATGGAGGCGGATGAATGGCATGACAATGGGTCTCAGGATCACGTCACGGTATCTCTGTGCATTCAAATTGCCATTGATAAAATGCAATTGTGTTCATTGTCCGTAGCTTATACCTGCCCATACCATAACACAACCGCCACCATGGGGCACTCTGTTCACAACGTTGACTTCAGCAAACCACTCACCCACACAACGCCATACACATGGCCTGCGTTTGTGAGGCCAGTTGGACGTACTGCCAAATTCTCTAAAACGACGTTGGAGGTGGCTTATGGTAGAGAATTTAACATTCAATTATCTGGCAACAGCTCAGGTGGACATTCCTGCAGTCAGCATGCCAATTGCACGCCCCCTCAAAACTTGAGACATCTGTGGCATTGTGTTGTGTGACAAAACTGCAAATTTTAAAGTGGCCTTTTATTGTCCCCAGCAAAAGGTGCACCTGTGTAATGATCATGCTGTTTAATCAGCTTCTTGATATGCCACACCTGTCAGGTGGATGGATTATCTTGGCAAAGGAAAAATACTCACTAACAGGGATCTGAACAAATGTGTGCACAAAATTTGATTTGAGAGAAATAAGCTTTTTGTACATATGGACAATTTCTGGGATCTTTTATTTCAGCTCATGAAACATGGGACCAACACGTTACATGTTGCATTTATATCTTTGTTCAGTATATATAAAGTGTAATACTGGAATGCAAACTCAAAATGTAATACATTTCAACTCTATATCTGACATGGTACAGGTGGCCATAACCATGTGCCCATTACCATGTGTGTGAGGTGTATACTTTTGTTTCAAAATAGATTTGTTTAAGACCACCAAAAAACACTCTGTGTGACCCTGATTTAGCCCTCTGCAGTAAAAGTTTAAGTAAATTGAATTACATTTTATATGATTCTCTACATAAAAGTCATGTTTATTTCAGCTATTTGTCAGTACAGTAGAGGGCTGTGCACACGTTCACACACACACACACACACACACACATTAATTAACATATCAAGTACACTCTTCTGTCTTTATCCAGATGACAAAGAGACCTTGACAGTCAGCTACACTACTAACAGTCAGAGATAATAACATTAGTCAACAGTTTATACACTCCAAACACACACACACACACACACACACACACACACACACACACACACACACACACACACACACACAGCTTTAACGTAAACATGTCAAAAGTTATTAATACAACAGTCAAACAAATAAGACATCACCATTTGCTGATGGCCTCAAGTACAACAACCAGTTGCATACTGTGAGTCAAATAAGGTTATGATCATTCAGATTTGTTCGGGAGAGGGTGGTCGAGGTGATAAAACTCCTGCCCATACTGCTGACCATCCAGGGCTAGAAAGCACCAGGGTCATGTTCATTAGGCACCAAACAGAAGAAAAGCTGATTGAAACATGGAGGGATTAACTGGACTTGTCCAATAAAAAACCCATGCTTGCGTTTCCAGTTCAAAACATTTTACACCTAATGAACCAGCAGTCGTATAGAGTTGACATGGAGGTGGTACAGGAAGTCAGCGTAGCTCGCTCCCCCGTTGGGACTCTTATCTTCTACCAGAAGGCGCTGTAGAGCCTCCTCACAGCTGTCCCCCTGCTTCACCACACGCAGCTGGGGAGAGGGGGGGGGGGGGGGGGGGAGAGACACACACACACGCAGTCAGTCAAACCTAAGATATTAGTCAGAGGTTATTTCGTGATAACTATTTAACTTCCTCTCTCCCATTTTCATGCCAACCCCAAAAAGGACGTTTTCCAGAGCCTCACCTTGCGGGTATAGGGTGTCTGTGAGTTCAGGGTGTCGATGAGTGACCTCACACTGACAGACAGAGGGTTGTCCAGCACAGGCAGCTTCGTCTGCACAGACACACACAAATATACATACTGTAAATACTGTAGATATCGAATTTAATCAGCAGTGGTCCTTTCACCTCTTTCACTAAGCATTTACGATGTATTCCACTTCCACGCCCTCATCCTTCACGTTCCCTCACTGACTTCCCTCTCACCCCTCTCCTCTCCTTCCCCCCTCTCTCACCTCTCCAGAGGGTAGTGTGGACAGACAGGTGATGTTGAAGAGTTGGACCAGGGAGGTGTTGGAGATGTTGTGGCCCACCCAGAGTAGCAGGACCAGGGGTCCGTGGACCAGGTGGAGACCTCCAGGGTCCAGGCTAGCAGCAGTGCAGCGAACAGCCTCCCCTAGGCTGAGAGGACAGGGAGGGCTGGAGGTATCGTCACCTACTGGCTGGAGGTGGAAGAGACATAATGGAGTCAGTGTGAGAGAGGGAGGGAGAGTGCTGTGACACAGAGAAACAGAGAAACAGAGGGACAGAGGGACAGAGGGACAGAGGAACAGAGGGACAGAGGGACAGAGGAACAGAGGGACAGAGGGACAGAGGGACAGAGGCACAGAGGAACAGAGGCACAGAGGAACAGAGGGACAGAGGCACAGAGGGACAGAGGGACAGAGGGACAGAGGGACAGAGGAACAGATGACAGAGGGACAGAGGGACAGAGGGACAGAGGGACAGAGGGACAGAGGAACAGAGGAACAGAGGGACAGAGGGACAGAGGGACAGATGTGGCTATGTATTTCTATCTCAATTATTCCATGTGATGTCGCCAATACCATCACTACCATAACCATCACACCCACCACCACCATCAACACCACCCCCCCCAACACCATCACCACCACCACCATCACCCCTTACTAGTGGTAGCAACAGAGGGTAGAAGTGTCCTGCTGTGGTCTTGGTATCCATGGAGACCACTTGGCTGCGGAGCTGCAGGCGTTGGTGTACTGAGCTGCGGAGGCCGGGTAGCAGAACTTCACTCTTCCTCAGGCTGTTGAGGTAGACTGGCAGGGCCTTCAGGTACTGGGGTAGGATCAGCTATAGTGAGATACACACAGAGATGCACACAGCTAACTCAGGCTGTTGAGGTAGACTTCAGGTACTGGGGAAGGACCAGCTAAGGACCCGCGACCCCATTTTGATAGCAAAAGGTTTTTGCGACCCCACTATGTAAAAAAAAAGGTGATGTAATGGTTTAAAGTGACTGAAATGCATCGGGAAGTTCAGAAGATCTTCTGTGTAGAAAGAAATCAGCATTGATGATGTTCTTATTCCCACAGTCTGATTTAGCACCTGGTCTTGTCCACTCTGATTTACATTTACATTTTAGTCATTTAGCAGACGCTCTTATCCAGAGCGACTTACAGTTAGTGAAACCCTTTTTTTAATCATTTGTTTTTATACTGGCCCCCCCTGGGAATCGAACCCACAACCCTGGCGTTGCAAACGCCATGCTCTATCAACTGAGCTACATCCCTGCCGGCCATTACCTCCCCTACCCTGGACGACGCTGGGCCAATTGTGCGCCGCCCATGAGTCTCCCGGTCGCGGCCGGCTGCGACAGAGCCTGGATTCGAACCAGGATCTCTAGTGGCACAGTTAGTACTGCGATGCAGTGCCTTAGACCACTGCGCCACTCAGGAGCTGATCTAATGAGGCTTGTGGGCTCAGTAATGGGAAACAGTACATGGCATACGTGTTCCAGAGAGTCTTATCTTTCAGTGATGGGGTCACAATATTTTGTGGCTTAAACCATACAAAAGAGCCACATTAGGAGAACAGAAACCGCTCTGTTTATTACAACCGCATCTAGCGGCTACAGGAGGTTACTGACGTAACCCCGGTTCTGTGAACAACACGCACATTTTTCTCTCACGACCCCGTTTTCAAATCAGGTGACCACACATGGGGCCGCGACCCCTAGTTTTGAAAACCCTGAGCTATAGTAGGATACACAAAGAGACAAGCACAGTCAACTCAGGCTGTTGAGGTAGACTGGCAGGGCCCCCAGGTACTGCGGAAGGACCACTAAAAGAGAAACATACAGAGAGAAAATCACCTAAGTTAAACCAGGCATAAAGGGCTATTTTTACTGCCTTGATGTTGTTTGAAGTTCTTCCTGCAAACTATTTTTAACCTTTACTAAATGGGAAACTCTTTTTACCCTTTACTAAATGGGAAACTCTTTTTACCCTTTACTAAATGGGAAACTCTTTTTACCCTTTACTAAATGGGAAACTCTTTTTACCCTTTACTAAATGGTAAACTCTTTTTACCCTTTACTAAATGAGAAATTAGAGGGGAAATACTGTATGTATGAGGAGCTTGAGGAAATATCCACAACAACCACATGAGCTCATGACAGGGAGAAAAGTGCTTTTGAAATCCATGATGTCCACTCACCTGTCCCGGGGACACAGAGGAGGAGCTGCAGTGTTTCCTATAGCAGGCCAGAGCCTCTGTTACCTCTGTCTGCAGTTCCTCTCTCAGCTCCTGTAGAGGACGCTCCAACACCGCACAGTACACTGAAGACGAGAGAGACAGAGACAGAGAGAGAGAGAGTGAGAGACCAAGAGACAGAGAGAGAGAGAGAGAGAGAGAGAGAGAGAGAGAGAGAGAGAGAGAGAGAGAGAGAGAGAGAGAGAGAGAGAGAGAGAGAGAGAGACTGAGAGACAGAGACAGAGAGACAGAGACCGAGAGAGACCGAGAGAGACCGAGAGAGACCGAGAGAGACCGAGAGACAGAGAGACAGAGAGACAGAGACAGAGACAGAGAGAGAGAGACCGAGAGACCGAGAGACCGAGACCGAGAGAGAGACCGAGAGACCGAGACCAAGAGAGAGAGAGAGAGAGAGAGAGAGAGAGAGAGAGAGAGAGAGAGAGAGAGAGAGAGAGAGAGAGAGACTACCATCAGTGTTCAGGCACTGTAAAAAAAACACCAATAGTGTTGACACTTTTCCCTGAGTTTCTGTAAAGAGTCATCATTAATCTGGCTGCCAGGACTGGGTAGAAGGGTTCCTCTACTTTAACCCTATCCAATGGATACAATTCTTATCTATGCTTTCAAATCAGTAATTTCCTACAGTAAGTTTTCTAGACTGGAGGTTAGGGTTAGGGTTAAGGTTAGTCAGTGAATGGTCTCTTCTTGCAGTAGAAGGTTAGGGTTAAGGTTAAGGTTAGTCAGTGAGTGATCTTACTCTTCTTGCAGTAGAAGGTGAGCAGGGTCTGGGCCTGGCAGTTACAGAAGGTGTCCAGTAGGTGGCGTGAGCAGCACAGAGACAGACTGTGGACCCTGGTCCTCCTCTCTCCCTGCTGGCTGGTGTAGGACAGGACCGTCTTAGGAGAGAATTAAAGGGTAACAATATCGTTAACATGTTGTAAAGCTTCATACCATGTCTCATAACTTAAGACATAATACAACAGTGTTGACAAATACATTTACATGTTGCAGTATTCTGACCTTATGACTTGGCTTTCTAGACCATTTACATTCAGCAGTATTCTGACCTTATGACCTGGCTCTCTAGACCATTTACATGTTGCAGTATTCTGACCTTATGACCTGGCTCTCTAGACCATTTTAGATCAGCAACTGTCACAAAGTGCTTCTACTGCAAAACTCCACCCACCTGTACGACCACGCCCCTCTTCTCGTCCAGAGCTCTGCTGTGTGTTAACTCAACGGCCAGCGTTGTCCGCCAATCAAGGGTTGCCATGGTGACGTGGGCGGGGTTGGGCCCAGGGACGAACGAGCCATAACACCCTGACACACGCAGGTCTGGAGGGACAGAGATCAATAACTTTATCAGACAGAACACCTGTCTATCATCCCCATGTCTTGGTAGTGGGACTTGGGCAGACACAACGAGAGAATCACACAGGGCAGAGACTCAGGGGGAATGCTAATATGGTATAAATCTCAAGTAACTAATTCAATCAAATTGATCAAAACAGGATAATTCTTTATTCGGTTAAAAATCAACAAGGAGGCTATCTTAACAGATAAAAACATCTTCCTCTGTGCCACATACATTCCCCCCTCAGAGTCACCCTACTTCAATGAAGAGTTTCTCCATTCTAGAGGGGGAGATTAGTCACTTTCAGGCCCAAGGCAACGTGCTGGTCTGTGGAGACCTGAATGCTAGAACAGCAGAAGAACTAGACACTATTAACAGTCATGGGGACAAACACCTACCGGGAAGCAATAACCTTTCCCTCCCCACATACCCCCCCCAGAAACAACTATGACAAAGTGAAAAACAAAAATGGAGTACAGCTCCTGAAGCTCTGTCGAACACTGGGTCTGTACATAGTCAATGGTAGGCTAAGAGGGGACTCTTTTGGTAGGTACACCTATAGCTCATCCCTTGGCAGCAGTACTGTAGACTACTTCATCACCGACCTCAACCCAGAGTCTCTCAGAGCCTTCACAGTCAGCCCACTAACACCTCTCTCAGACCACAGTAAAATCACAGTGTATCTGAGAAGAGCAGAACCCAACCATGAAGCATCACGGCCCAATAAATTACATGGTACTAAACAGGCCTATAGATGGAGTGCAAACAGTACAGAAATCTACCATAAAGCAATTAGTAGCCAAAAAATACAATCTCTCCTGGACAACTTTTTAGCCTTAACATTCTCCTACAGCAATGAAGGTGTAAATTTGGCTGTTTGGGACATAAACTTTATATTTGACAAATTAGCCTCCTTGGCTAATCTAAAGAAACATAAGAGCAACCCCAAAATAATAGATAATGAAAAATTGTTTGATAATGTTTGCAAAAATCTAAGAAAGTAATTGAGAAATATATCTAATCAAAAACACAGAGACCCAGACAACAAAAATATACGCCTTCAATATGGGGAAACACTGAAGCAATACAAACACACCCTAAGAACAAAAAAATAACCGCACATTATAAATCAGCTGGATGTGATTGAGGAATCCATAGAATCAAACCACTTCTGGGAGAATTGGAATAAATTTAACAAACCTCATCATGAGGAATTGGCTATCCAAAATGGGGATATGTGGAGAAATCACTTTGCAAACCTCTACAGCAATATAACAAAGAGCCCAGAACAACAAGATATACAGGAAAAATTACAAATCTTTGAATCAGCAGTCAAAGACTATCAGAATCATGTGGATACCCCAATTACAGAACAATAATTATTGCAAAAACGTTGCACTCTCCAACCCAAAAAGGCCTATGGTGCTGATTGTATTTTAAATGAAATTATCAAATATACAGATCACAAACTCAAATTGGCTATCCTCAAACTCTTCAACATTATCCTAACTGCAGGAATTTCCCCCGGTATTTGGAACCAAGGATTGATCACACCAATTTATAAAAATGGAGACAAATTTGACCCAAATAATTAGAGGAATTTGCATTAACAGCAACTTGGGGAAAATTCTCTGCAGTATCATAAACAGCAGACTACATCATTTCCTTGATGAACACGACGTCCTAAGCAGAAGCCAGATTGGATTCTTTTTTTTATTATCGTACAACAGACCACATTTACACCCTCCACACTCTAATTGACAAACAAGTAAACCAAAACAATGGCAAAATCTACTCGTGTTTTGTAGACTTCAAGAAAGCATTTGATTCAATTTGGCACTAAGGTCTTTTTTACAAACTAATAGAAAGTGGTATTGGAGGGAAAACATATGATGTTATTAAATCAATGTACACTAAAAACAAATGTGTGGTTAAAATTGGAAACAAGCAAACATACTTCTTCTCTCAGGGATGTGGAGTGAAACAGGGCTGCCCAATAAGTCCAACACTATTTAACATCTACATTAATGAATTGGCAAAAAAATTAGAAGAATCGGCAGCACCTGGTTTCACCCTACACAACACTGAAATCAATTGTCTGCTGTACGCAGATGACCTGGTGCTACTGTCTCCCACTAAGGAGGGGTTACAGCAGCATCTAGATCATCTGCACAGGTTCTGTTAATCAAAAGAAATACGAATATAATGATATACCAAAAAAGGTCCGGAAATCAGGATGACAAATATACATTCTATTTGGACACAGTTCTATTAGAACACACCAAAAATTACACATATCTAGGACTAAATATTAGCAACACAGGTAGCTTTCACATGGCTGTGAGTGAGCTGAGAGACAAAGCAAGAAGAGCATTATATGCCATTAAAAGGAATATTAAAATCGAAATCCCAATTAGAATCTGGCTCAAAATGTTCCAATCGGTTATAGAACCAATTGCTCTATATGGCAGTGAAGTATGGGGTCCGCTCTCTAATAATGAATTTACCAAATGGGACAAACATCCAATCGAAATACTGCATGCAGAGCAGAATTGGGCCAATACCCCCTCCTTATTCAAATAGAAAAAAGAGCCATCAAATTTTACAACCATCTAAAAACAAGTGACCCTAAAACATTCCATCACACAGCTCTACTATGTCAAGAGATGAAACAAGAGAAGAGTCCTCTCAGCCAGCTGGTTCTGAGGCTCAGTTCACTAACCAAAACTAATCTCATAGAGCCTCAGGACAGCATTCAGAAAATCTGGCCCAACCAAATCATCACAAAGCAAAAAGAAAAATATATCACCTATTGGAAAGACACCACAAATAATCAAAGTAAACTTCAATGCTATTTGGCTCTAAACAGACAGTACATGGTGGCAGACTATCTGACTACTGTGACTGACAGAAAACTGAGGAAAACAATGACTAGGTACAGACTCAGTGAACACAGTCTGGCTATAGAGACCGGTCGTCATAGGCAAACCTGGCTGCCCAGAGAGGACAGGCTGTGCTCACTCTGCTCCAGGGGAGAGGTAGAGACAGAGCTGCATTTCCTATTACACTGTGACAAATACTCAGACCTACGAGAATCTTTCTTTCCCAAAATTATCATTCAGTACAAAGAATTTGAAACTATAAAAGAGCCAAAATGTGCAATTTTGACAGCCAAATATGTGTCCTCCTGCCACAACCTGAGGGACAGCCAGTGAAAAGTGTAATGTAATGTCAATAATATTTCCTGTTTTGTTTTGGCTTTCATACCATGTAATGTGTCTTCTCAGTCATGTTGAGATTGGTCGACTACTATTACTTTAATGTATTGTTATTCTCATTAATATTGTTGTAGTTGCTGTTAATGGTAATCCCATTTCCACTACTACTATTATTATTGCTGTTGGTCCCACCATTTGTTATATGTATACTTTGACAATGTAAGTAATTTAACTTGCCATGTCAATAAAGTATATTAGAAAGAAAGAAAGAAAGAAAGAAAGAAAGAAAGAAAGAAAGAAAGAAAGAAAGAAAGAAAGAGACAGACAGAGAGAGACAGAGACAGAGATAAAGACAGAGACAGAGAGAGACGGAGACAGAGGGAAGGAGAGGTCTGGTCTTACCTTTACTGACGTGTACACTGAGTGTGGCCCTAAAGCCCGTCTCTGTCTCTACAGTCCTCCTCAGGTCACTGCTGAAACGCTCCCTGTCCAACTCTCCCTGAAACATCAGTCAGAATAGTGAATTAGAATTGTGCACCCCAAACTAAGGGCGTTTTCACATATGACATTTGGTTCCTTTGTTCGGTTTCCTGGAGTGTTTGTGAGAATTTTACAAATATGTTTTGCTTTGCGAGATGCACATTCTACATGACGTTAGCAAGCTATCTTGTTTACAATGGGCAAAAGGTTCCACGCGACTCTCCCTGCTGCGTCACAATACCTGGTACTTTGGTCCTGGATCTTGGACCAGCTCCTCACGCAGGTCCAGGATTGGTTTCAGCCATGGTTCATTTGCGTTTCATACATGCGTTATAGCGCAGATCAGGGTACCAAACACTCTAGTATCTGGATCATACAGAGATACACTATATATACAAAAGTATGTGGACACCCTTTCAAATTAGTGGATTCGGCTATTTCAGCCACAACCGTTGCTGACAGGTGTATAAAATCGAGCACACAGCCATGCAATCTCCATAGACAAACATTGGCAGTAGAATGGCCTTACTGAAGAGCTCAGTGACTTTCAATGTGGCACCGCCATAGGATGCCACATTTCCAACAAGTCAGTTCGTCAAATTTCTGCTAGAGCTGCCCCGGTCAACTGTAAGTGCTGTTATTGTGAAGTGGAAACGTCTAGGAGCAACAATGGCTCGTCCGCGAAGTGGTAGGCCACACAAGCTCACAGAACGGAATCGGCGAGTGCTGAAGCGCGTAGTGAAAAAAAATGGTCTGTCCTCGGTTGCAACACTGACAACGGAGTTCCAAACCTCCTCTGGAAGCAACGTCAGCACAATAACTGTTCGTCGGGAGCTTCATGAAATGGGTTTCCATGGCCGAGCAGCCACACACAAGCCTAAGATCACCATGTGCAATGCCAAGCATCGGCTAGAGTGGTGTAAAGCTCTCCGACAGTGGACTTCACCATCTGGCAGTCCGACAGACGAATCTGGGTTTGGCGGATGCCAGGAGAACGCTACCTGCCCCAATGCATAGTGCCAACTGTAAAGTTTGGTGGAGGAGGAATAATGGTCTGGGGCTGTTTTTCATGGTTCGGGCTAGGCCCCTTAGTTCTAGTGAAGGGAAATCTTAACGCTACAGCATACAATGGCATTCTAGACGATGCTGTGCTTCCAACTTTGTGGCAACAGTTTGGGGAAGGCCCTTTCCTGTTTAAGCATGACACTGCCCCCGTGCACAAAGCGAGGTCCATACAGAAATGGTTTGTCGAGATCGGTGTGGAACGAATTGGAACGTGACTGCAAGACAGGCCTAATCGCACAACATCAGTGCCCGACCTCTCTAATGCTCTTGTGGCTGAATGGAAGCAAGTTCCCACAGCAATGTTCCAACATCTAGTGGAAAGCCTTCCCAGAAGAGTGGAGGCTGTTATAGTAGCAAAGGGGGGACCAACTCCATATGAATTCCCATGATTTTGGAATGAGATGTTCGACGAGCAGGTGTCCACATACTTTTGGTCATGTAGTGTATATGAAAGCGCCCTAAGGTCATTTCACAACATTCCACATTAGAAATTAATGGCAGCAGTGTTTAGATTACATTTTTTTTTACATGAACAGTGTTTATACTCAGCTTATGTCAAATTAGTGTGGTTCCTTTTTATTTCGCTGGTCAGACTCTATCTCAACCGGTGTTCAGCATTTAGCCACATGTAGCATTGCTACATTCCTAAATGTCTGGTCTGGTACCTGGAGACTGTGGTAGCAGTGCAGCTCTCCACCTGTCAGGTAAGGAACATGTCCCGGCCAAGCCCCGCCCACATTCTGCTGGGCGAACACAAACAGGTGCACACCACAGCCCTGACTGACACACTCCTTAGCCAATGAGACAGCATGGTCCGGGGGCTGAAACAGAGACTGGGATACAAAGCAGAGAGAGAGAGAGAAGATAGGGTTAAATTACTGAACGTGTGTGTGTGTGTGTGTGTGTGTGTGTTTGTGTGTGTGTTACCTTTGGTTTGTTGGAGCTGAAGAAACCAGAGGAGTTGTGTGTGTGTGTTCCCTCGGTGAAGGGAGCGGTGTGGAAGACCAGCAGCTTGCCAGGACAACCCACCTCCTGCACGGTGAGAAGAGAAGCCCTTGCGTTATATCTCTACTAGTGAGTTTCTCAGAACAATTCTATACTCTTCTTCAGAGATGGTGTGTGTGTTAGTGAGAGGTTCTTACCTTTAGAATGGCCAGTCCAGCCTTGACAGGCAGCTCCAAGAGAACTCCACTGGCCTCCTCAAACTCTGCACTGAACAGAGGGATACGCTGCAGAACACTACACAACCCAGAGAGGAAAGGTTGACTCAATTAAAGCAATCATTGTATGCATTAAGGGATGCTTTTATAATATTATAGCCAAGTTAATACTTTTCTGCAGGGTTAGAATTCTATGTTGACACTTTGTCTGGACTGATGTCAACATCTGGAATGCTTATTGGCAATCGCTGATTTGTTCTGAGTGTGCTTAGCTAGTATACGCAGTCAGCAGGCACACATACTTGACTGCCCTAGCTATGTTTCTGTGTTATACTGTACACTCTTAGAACAAAGGGTTCCAAAAGGGTTCTTCAGCTGTCCCCACAGGATAACCATTTTTGGTTCCAGGTTGAACCATTTTTGGTTCCAGGTTTAACCCTTTTGGGTTCCATGTAGAGCCCTTTGTGGAAATGGTTCTACATAGAACCAAAAAGGGTTCTATCTGGAACCAAAAAGAGTTCTACCTGGAACCAAAAAGGGTTATTCAAAGGGTTCTCCTATGGGGACAGCTGAAGAACCATTTTAGGTTCTAGATAGCACTTTTTTTTTTAAAGAGTGTCGAACCTACCTGTCGATACTGTCTATGCAGTCTTTGAG
The DNA here is from genome assembly GCF_964263955.1 of Coregonus lavaretus. Lineage (NCBI taxonomy): Eukaryota > Metazoa > Chordata > Actinopteri > Salmoniformes > Salmonidae > Coregonus > Coregonus lavaretus. The sequence continues at coordinate 42,574,687 of NC_140004.1, forward strand.
TGGCACCAGAAGCCCCTCCCTCACAGGAAGCTGCAGGTCCTCTGTCTCCGTGACAACCAGCATGTGTGGGCGGGACAGGGCAGGGCTGAGGTCATAGAGGTGGATCCGGCTGTCATAGGTCATCAACCCCACACGGACATCTGATTGGACCGCACCTTCCTCCCTTAAACAAACCAAGAGGGATCTCACTAAGTATGACATCATGTGTGTGTGTGTGTGTGTGTGTGTGTGTGTGTGTGTGTGTGTGTGTGTGTGTGTGTGTGTGTGTGTGTGTGTGTGTGTTTTACCGGTTTAGTGATGTGAGTAGAGAACGTAGCTGCTGACTGATGAGCTCCAGTTGTCCTCCTCTCAGAGCTGCAGCAGACACATCAACAGCCAGGAGCAACACAGCAGCAGGCACATCCTGTTGACTGTCCAGTATTTCATAGGAGCCCAGACTGAGCTCAGGTCTCTGCTCTCTGTCCACTCTGTTCCCCTCTACTCCCTGTGTGGGCTGGTAATGCTGCCACCCAACTGAGAGACAGAGGGCGAGAGAGAGAGAGAGAGAGAGAGAGAGAGAGAGAGAGAGAGAGAGAGAGAGAGAGAGAGAGGGGAGGGGAGGGGAGGGAGAGAGAGAGACAAGGGGGAGGGAGAGAAAGAGAGAGAGAGGGGGAAGGAGAGCGAGAGAGAGACGTGGGGAGAGAGAGAAAGAGAGACGGGGAGGGAGAGAGCGCGAGAGAGAGACGGGGGAGGGAGAGAGAGAGGGCGAGAGAGATGGGGGAGGGAGAGAGAGAGAGTAAAAGCATAACGATTAGGTGGGAGAGACAGAGAGTGAAGGCAGACAGAAACAGAGGGAACATGAGTTATGTAAAGGAGAATAAGAGAAGGGCAGGGAGAGAGAAAGAGATGGAGACAACAAGTGCTGTGTTCCAGTCTGAGAAGACAACAGAAGACATTGAGCAGGATAAATGTCTCTTACCTTCACAGAGTTTCCCACAGAATGGGCAGTAGAATCTCTGTCCACAGTCCTGCCATCCCATAGCTGAACACATGTAGGCCCCACACTCCCCACAGCCCTTTACAGTGTCTGCCTCCATACACACAGACAGGGGGCGCTGGAGAGCACAACACAACAAGGGAACAGGATTCACAAGCCAGACAGACTCTAGTGGTTCTCTATTCTCAATATAGTGATGGCTTAACTCTTATTTGTTTTATCAATAGGTCCCACCAGCCCTTTCTTTTATTTAATGTATTTTTCTTTTTAGTGAGACTAGCCTGGGCCAACTCTCTGATTCAGAGGGGTTGGGTTAACACTAGAACCGCCATAGGCCAACGGCCACTGACATTTGATTTTGTAAAAAAAAAATGTGCCCCCAAAAAAGCTATGTCCAGCTTCTTCCCTGATTTTTACAAAATGTTTGAATTTTACACTACTCATTTGTCAGAATGTTGAAATCACAAACAGAAAAGTATTTAGAGCCTTTTTTACCTATTCCTGATTTAACCCGCCAAGATAATGTGCTGTAGGAAGTTGGTACCCAGACAAGATAATGTGCTGTAGGAAGTTGGTACCCAGACAAGATAATGTGCTGTAGGAAGTTGGTACCCAGCCAAGATAATGTGCTGTAGGAAGTTGGTACCCAGCCAAGATAATGTGCTGTAGGACGTTGGTACCCAGCCAAGATAATGTGCTGTAGGACGTTGGTACCCAGCCAAGATAATGTGCTGTAGGAAGTTGGTACCCAGCCAAGATAATGTGCTGTAGGATGTTGGTACCCAGACAAGATAATGTGCTGTAGGACGTTGGTACCCAGACAAGATAATGTGCTGTAGGACGTTGGTACCCAGCCAAGATAATGTGCTGTAGGATGTTGGTACCCAGCCAAGATAATGTGCTGTAGGATGTTGGTACCCAGCCAAGATAATGTGCTGTAGGATGTTGGTACCCAGACAAGATAATGTGCTGTAGGATGTTGGTACCCAGACAAGATAATGTGCTGTAGGAAGTTGGTACCCAGCCAAGATAATGTGCTGTAGGATGTTGGTACCCAGACAAGATAATGTGCTGTAGGACGTTGGTACCCAGCCAAGATAATGTGCTGTAGGATGTTGGTACCCAGACAAGATAATGTGCTGTAGGATGTTGGTACCCAGCCAAGATAATGTGCTGTAGGATGTTGGTACCCAGCCAAGATAATGTGCTGTAGGATGTTGGTACCCAGCCAAGATAATGTGCTGTAGGATGTTGGTACCCAGCCAAGATAATGTGCTGTAGGAAGTTGGTACCCAGCCAAGATAATGTGCTGTAGGATGTTGGTACCCAGACAAGATAATGTGCTGTAGGACGTTGGTACCCAGCCAAGATAATGTGCTGTAGGATGTTGGTACCCAGACAAGATAATGTGCTGTAGGATGTTGGTACCCAGCCAAGATAATGTGCTGTAGGATGTTGGTACCCAGCCAAGATAATGTGCTGTAGGATGTTGGTACCCAGCCAAGATAATGTGCTGTAGGATGTTGGTACCCAGCCAAGACAATGTGCTGTAGGACGTTGGTACCCAGCCAAGACAATGTGCTGTAGGATGTTGGTACCCAGCCAAGATAATGTGCTGTAGGACGTTGGTACCCAGCCAAGATAATGTGCTGTAGGACGTTGGTACCCAGCCAAGATAATGTGCTGTAGGACGTTGGTACCCAGCCAGGCGCTAATGCGTCTCTCTCTCCTCACTGAATAAATGACAAATGGATGAATGGGCGATAATTGTGCACATTACTTCACAATTGAATATAAATGAGTCCTAACAATGACAAGGTGAATGAAGAGGTCGATTTCATTTAGAAAGACAATAGTGTAATGATGAGTTTGTGGTATGAATATTTATCAGCAGCAAATAATTTGACCCCGCGCCTTGGCGGTTGATCCCGTTCTCTTTACGTTTTACTTTGTAGAAATAAGCTGTTATGGGACAGTTTTACTTACTATAACTATTACTATATAACTCTATTACTAATCAAATGTACAGTTGAAGTCGGAAGTTTACATACACTTAGGTTGGAGTCATTAAAACCAGTTTTTCAACCACTCCACACATTTCTTGTTAACAAACTATAGTTTTGGCAAGTCGGTTAGGACATCTACTTTGTGCATGACACAAGTAATTTTTCCAACAATTGTTTACGGACAGATTATTTCACTTACAATTCACTGTATCACAATTCCAGTGGGTCAGAAGTTTACATACACTAAGTTGACTGTGCCTTTAAACAGCTTGGAAAATTCCAGAAAATGATGTCATTGCTTTAGAAGCTTCTGAAAGGCTAATTGACATCATTTGAGTCAATTGGAGGTGTACCTGTGGATGTATCTCCACGCAGCCGTCATACCGTTCAGGAAGGAGACACGATCTGTCTCCTAGAGATGAACGTACTTTGGTGCGAAAACTGCAAATCAATCCCAGAACAACAGCAAAGTACCTTGTGAAGATGCTGGAGGAAACAGGTACAAAGGTATCTATATCCACAGTAAAACGAGTCCTATATCGACATAACCTGAAAGGCCGCTCAGCACGGAAGAAGCCACTGTTCCAAAACCTCCATAAAAAAAACAGACTACGGTTTGCAACAGCACATGCGGACAAAGATTGTACTTTTTGGAGAAATGTTCTCTGGTCTGATGAAACAAAAATAGAACTGTTTGGCCATAATGACCATTGTTATGTTTGGAGGAAAAAGGGGGAGCTTGCAACCCTAAGAACACCATCCCAACCGTGAAGCACGGGGGTGGCAGCATCATGCTGTGGGGGTGCTTTGCTGCAGGAGGGACTGGTGCACTTCACAAAATAGATGGCATCATGAGGAAGGAAAATTATGGGGATATATTGGAGCAACATCTCAAGACATCAGTCAGGAAGTAAAGCTTGGTCGCAAATGGGCCTTCAAAATGGACAATGACCCCAAGCATACTTCCAAAGTTGTGGGAAAATGGCTTAAGGACAACAAAGTCAAGGTATTGGAGTGGCCATCACAAAGCCCTGACCTCAATCCTATAGAAAATGTGTGGGCAGAACTGAAAGAGCGTGTGCGAGCAAGGAGGCCTACAAAACCTGACTCAGTTACACCAGCTCTGTCAGGAGGAATGGGCCAAAATTCACCCAACTTATTGTGGGAAGCTTGTGGAAGGCTACCCGAAACGTTTGACCCAAGTTAAACAATTTAAAGGCAATGCTACCAAATACTAATTGAGTGTATGTAAACTTCTGACCCACTAGGAATGTGATGAAATAAATAAAAGCTGAAATAAATCATTCTCTGTACTATTATTCTGACATTTCACATTCTTAAAATAAAGTGGTGATCCTAACTGACCTAAGACAGGGCATTTTTACTAGGATTAAATGTCAGGAATTGTGAAAAACTGAGTTTAAATGTATTTGGCTAAGGTGTATGTAAACTTCTGACTTCAACTGTATTTTAAGCTACACAAAAACATGGTAAATGTTGCAGTAGGACTTTAGAATAATCCAAAACATATCCTTGACTCTATCCAGCAAAGCAAACGATGCCAGCCCACTGAATGAATGACAAATGGTTGGAATCGGCAATAACTGTGCAAGTTACTTCACAATCTAATTTAAAGTAGGCCTATCTGAATGATGAGGGTGAAGAGGTTGATGTAATTTAGAACAACAGTAGTGTAATGAAGAATCTCAAATATTAAATATATTTTGATTTGTTTAACACTTTTTTGGTTACTACATGATTCCATATGTGTTATTTCATAGTTTGGATGTCTTCACTATTATTCTACAATGTAGAAAATAGTAAAAATAAAGAAAAACACTTGAATGAGTAGGTGTTCTAAAACTTTTGACTGGTAGTGTATATTACCATATTCTGCAGTTTCTATTACACTTAACTCCCATAATTCAAGAGCTGCAGCTCTATTTCCACATTTAACTTTTTCCAAGAATATCCGTGCAGTCCATTCATTCAGCACATGACCACTCGTGTTGCAGCATTGCTCTGGCTACTAAGCAAAAACTAGTAACATAATAAACTTAAAATTCAAATATGCTATTTATTTATGCAATTCATCCTTTACAACTGTTCATGCACTGGTGCTTCTGTTAAGGAATACAGCAAATCATTTCACCTGAACACCTGGCTGGTTATATTATTATATTTGTAGTTTCTACTTTGTCAAAAGAAGCTGTGACTGGACTTTATTAATGACATTTACATCATTTAGCAGACGCTCTTATCCAGAGCGACTTACAGTTAGTGAATACATATTTTTTTATACTGGCCCCCCGTGGGAATCAAACCCACAACCCTGGCATTGCAAACGCCATGCTCTATCAACTGAGCTACATCCCTGCCGGCCATTCCCTCCCCTACACTGGACGACGCTGGGCCAATTGTGCGCCGCCCATGAGTCTCTCGGTCGCGGCCGGCTGCGACAGAGCCTGGATTCGAACCAGGATCTCTAGTGGCACAGTTAGCACTGCGATGCAGTGCCTTAGACCACTGCGCCACTCAGGAGTACAATCAAATCTACAAATAAAGTTGATCAAATGGATTACACTATGTTTTTATTGTAAGGGAAACGAAAATAGGCTATATGTCCAGGTTTTTTCGAGGACTTTGTAGAATTATACAAAACATATCCTTGACTCTTATATAAACAAATAACTATTGTTGTTATTTTTGTAAATTTGGTATATTTCCACAAATATT
>NC_140004.1:42585404-42595404 GCF_964263955.1 Coregonus lavaretus
TAGGAACACTGAATAACTGAATATTGAAGTACCCTCTCCTCTCCTCTCCACAACCACATCTCTTCCCTCCTTCCGTTCAGGCAAAAAGGAATGAAGGGATTTGTCCTAAATGGCACCCTATTCCCTATATAGTGCATTACTTTAGACCAGGGCCTAAATGGCACCCTATATAGTGCATTACTTTAGACCAGGGCCTAAATGGCACCCTATTCCCTATATAGTGCATTACTTTAGACCAGGGCCTAAATGGCACAATATTCCCTATATAGTGCATTACTTTAGACCAGGGCCTAAATGGCACCCTATTCCCTATATAGTGCATTACTTTAGACCAGGGCCTAAATGGCACCCTATTCCCTATATAGTGCATTACTTTAGACCAGTGCCTAAATGGCACCCTATTCCCTATATAGTGCATTACTTTAGACCAGGGCCTAAATGGCACCCTATTCCCTATATAGTGCATTACTTTAGACCAGGGCCTAAATGGCACCCTATTCCCTATATAGTGCATTACTTTAGACCAGGGCCTAAATGGCACCCTATTCCCTATATAGTGCATTACTTTAGACCAGGGCCTAAATGGCACCCTATTCCCTATATAGTGCATTACTTTAGACCAGGGCCTAAATGGCACCATATTCCCTATATAGTGCATTACTTTAGACCAGGGCCTAAATGGCACCCTATTCCCTATATAGTGCATTACTTTAGACCAGGGCCTAAATGGCACACCCTATTCCCTATAGAGTGCATTACTTTAGACCAGGGCCTAAATTTACATTTCAGTCATTTAGCAGACACTCTTATCCAGAGCGACTTACAGTTAGTGAGTGCATACATTTTTTTTTCATTCTGGTCCCCCGTGGGAATCGAACCCACAACCCTGGCGTTGCAAGTGCCATGCTCTACCAAATGAGCTACATGGGACTATGGGACAATGGCACACCCTATTCCCTATATAGTGCATTACTTTAGACCAGGCCCTAAATGGCACCCTATTCCCTATATAGTGCATTACTTTAGACCAGGGCCTAAATGGCACCCTATTCCCTATATAGTGCATTACTTTAGACCAGGGCCTAAATGGCACACCCTATTCCCTATGTAGTGATTTCGGAAAGTATTCAGACCCCTTGATTTTTTCCACATTTTATTACGTTACAACATTATTATTAAATTGTTTTTTTCCCCTCATCAATCTACACAATACCCAACAATGACAAATGTAGAAAAAAATTAACAACAGAAAAATATGACATTTACATAAGTATTCAGACCCTTTACTCAGTACTTTGTTGATGCACCTTTTGCAGCGATTACAGTCTCGAGTCCTTTTGGATATGATGCTACAAGTTTGTTTCACCTGTATTTGGGGAGTTTCTCCCATTCTTCTCTGCAGATCCTCTCAAGCTCTGTCAGGTTGGATGGGGGGTTCGCAGCACAGCTATTTTCAGGTCTCTCCAGAGATGTTCGACCAGGTTCAAGTCCGAGCTCTGGCTGGGCCACTCAAGGACATTCAGACTAGTCCCGAAGCCACTCCTGCATTGTCTTAGCTGTGTGGAGAGTAGAGGACAGGTTGGTGATTAATATTTGATCTGGTCCTCTCCATGCCCCCGGTCCTGAGTGAATATTAATGATGGGTGTCCGGGGCTGGAGGCTATGCTTTCCACCACATCGGTACGTTAACACCTCTCTACCAAGTGCTGGTACATTAACACCACCAGTACCGAGGTTCACAGCCGGTCGAGGCTCTAGCTTCAGTGTTGCACCCACACATACGGCCTTACCTATGAATTGCGCTGAGACCAGGTTGCGCACAAACAATGTGACCGTGTGGTTGAGTGTGTGATTGAAGTTGGCAGCCACCGTACTATACTGGGTTTTTAGTGGTGTGCCTAACCTCTATGCCATACAATACCAGGAGGCAGAGTGGGTTTTTATAGACTACAACACACTGATCACTTTACTGTGGGTGGTCGCACAGGGTCGGAGGTCAGGGTCGCTGCTTGTCTCGTATAGTAAAACTGTTATTTATGGGGAAAAGTTGTCTTACATATCATAAGTACAGTACTCCTCTCATTCATAGGGGAAGAGGGAAGGTCACACAGAGTGGGAGAACAAGGCGTGTCAAAGGTCTCATATGGTTGAGCGACAATACAACTGTCACGGTGGAGGGGAGGTAAGATTGGAGAGGTAGGGAAGACAGGATCGCTTGTCTTGTACAGTACAACAGCTGTATCTTATGGGAAAGGGGTACAGTTGGACAGGGTGGAAGGCCAGGGTCGCTTTGTCTTATAAGTACACTATAACTATAATTTATGGGGAAGGGCCCAGGGTACACCACGTGGGGAAATAGCATATTTATAGGGGTCTGAAGTGGAAGAGTATTTTCTTGTTTCGGCCTTCCACTGTCACTATGGATGTGCACATCACCAGGAACCCTGTGTCACCTTTTCCTATTGGACACCTGTCTTCCTGTGTCCCCCATCACTAGGGGAGCACTTCAGCACTGTGACACCTCTTCCTACAGAATACCTGTCTCTTCCATCACTAGGGAAACACTTTAGCACTGTGACATTTTTCCTACAGAACAGCTGCAGACACGCAGGGCTGAGCTTCACAGGGGAGCAGAGAGAGAGAGAGAGCAAGGTTGTGAAGAGACTGTATGGGATGAGCAGGAGGTGAACTTTCACTGGCTCAGAAACCCAGTCTGCCTCTTATCTCTTTTAAGATTCTCTCTTTCCTTTCTTCAGTAAGTGAGTAGAAGTTGTACACAGTGTCTTAGAGTTGCCTTAGTCTTTTTCACCCTCCTTCCATTTTTATACGACTACGTGATGATAAACAACATGGCGGCGACAGACACGTCGCCCTGTTTCTAGCTCATAGCCAACTTCGCAGTATTTTTGTTGTGTGTGTTATTTTTTATATTATTTGCTGAGAACATTTCTAGTATTATTACCGACGGCCTAAAATACATTTGGGACATTAGATCAGCGGTCACTCACCAGAAGTTCGACCAGACATTTGACTTCCCTGACCTGGATCCTTTGTTTTAGGTTTCTGAGGCAGCCCCACTAATCCCGGGTGCTACACCAAAATGTGGACACCGGAGAAGAGAGTGGAGAAATGGGGTTCTAGTCAGGCTCAGGCGGCGATTAAACCATCCACCGCTTCTGAGTATATTACTCGCTAACATTCTGTCCATGGGCAATAAAGTAGACAAGCTCAGGGCGAGGATCTCCTTCCAGAGAGACATAATGGACTGTAACATACTCTGTTTTACAGAATCATGGCTCTCTCCGGATATATTGTCACCATCCATACAGCCAGCGGTGGACTCCGTTCTTCACATGGACAGGAAGAAAGAACTCTCCAGGAAAAACAGAGGTGGAGGGGTACGTCTCATGATTAACAACTCATGGTTTGATTGTGGTAATGTACAGGAACTCATGTCTTTTTGTTCTCCCAATCTGGAATACCTCACCATCAAATGCCGACCACATTACCTACAGAGATAATTTTCTTCGGTTATTGTCACTGCCGTGTATATTCCCCCGGGTCACCTCTGGGAATAGTATTGACGTATACACTGACTGTGACTGGGTTCATCAGGAAGTGGATAGAGGATGTTGTTTCTACTGTGACAGTTAGAACTTATCCAAACCAGAAACTGTGGATAGATGGCAGCATTCTGGCAAAACTGAAAGCGTGAACCACCGCATTTAACCATGGCAAGGTGACTGGAAACATGGACGTGTAAAAACAGACCAGCTACGACCTCCGTAAGGCAATCAAAGAGGCAAAACGACGGTACAGGGACAAAGTGGAGTCGCAATTCAACGGTTCAGACACGAGACGCATGTGTCAGGGACTCCAGACAATCACAGATTATAAAGGGAAAGCCAGCCAAGCTAAGCATATTCTTCGCCTGCTTTGAGGATAACAACACCGAGCCGCTGACATGGGCCCCCGCTGATCTCTGTGGCTGAAGAGAGTAAGATATTCAAGCGTGTTAACCCTCGCAAGGCTGCCGGCCCAGCCGAATCCTCAGAGCATGTGCAGACCAGCTGGCTGGAGTGTTTACTGACATATTCAATCTCTCCCTATACCAGCCTGTTGTCCCCAATTGCTTCAAGATGTCCACCGTTGTTCCTGTACGCAAGAAAGCAAAGGTAACTGAACTAAATGACTATTGCCACGTAGCACTCACTTCTGTCATAATGAAGTGCTTTGAGAGACTAGTTAAGGATCATATCACCTCCACCTTACCCAACATTGCCACAACAGATCCACGGACGATGCAATTGCCATTGCACTGCACACTGCCCCATCCCACCTGGACAAGAGGAATACCTATGTAAGAATGCTGTTCATCGACTACAGTGCAGCCTTCAATACGATAGTGCCCTCCAAGCTCATCACTAAGCTCCCCCTCACTGTGCAACTGGGTACTAGACTTCCTGAGGGGCCAACCCCAGGTGGTGAAGGTAGGCAACAACACCTCTGCCACGCTGATCCTCAACATGGGGGGCCCCACATGGTTGCATGCTCAGCTCCCTCCTGTACTCCCTGTTCACTCATGACTGCGTGGCCATGCACGTCTCCAACTCAATCATCAAGTTTGCAGACGACACAACACTTGTAGGCCTGATAACCAACAACGACGAGACAGCCTACAGGGAGGAGGTGAAGGCCCTGTTGGGGTAGTGCCAGGAAAATAACCTCTCCCTCAACATCAACAAAACGAAGGAGCTGATCGTGGACTACAAGAGACAGCAGAGCGAGCATGCCCCCATCCACATCAACGGGACCGCAGTTGAGAGGTTCAAAAGCTTCAAGTTCCCACGGCGTGCACATCACTGGACCTGAAATGATCCCTTCACACCGACAGGGTGGTGAAGAAGGCGCAACACCGTCTCTTCAACCTCAGGAGACTGAAGAAATTTGGCTTGGCCCCTAAGACCCTCATGAACTTCTACAGATTCACCATTGAGCACATTCTGTCGGGCTGTTTCATCGCCTGGTATGGCAACTGCACCGCCCGCAACCGCAGGGTTCTCCAGAGGGTGATGCGGTCAGCCCAACGCATCATCTGGGGCACACTGCCTGCCCTCCAGGACATCTACAGCACCCGGTGTCACAGGAAGGCCAAGAAGGTCATCAAGGACCTCAGCCACCTGATCAACAGCCTGTTCACCTCGCTATCATCCAGAAGGCGAGGACAGTACAGGTGCATCAAAGCTGGGACAGAGAAACCGAGGTAATGCAAGATTTATCCCGAGTGGCGCAGTGGTCTAAGGCACTGCATCTCAGTGCTTGAGGCATCACTACAGACCCCCTGGTTCGATTCCAGGCTGTATCACAACCGGCCGTGATTGGTCCCATAGGGCGGTGCACAATTGACCCAGCGTCGTCCGGGTTTGGCCGATGTAGTCCATCATTGTAAATAAGAATTTGTTCTGAACTGACTTGCCTAGTTAAATAAAGGTAAAAAAAAAAAAAGAATTACCCATCTCATATGTATATACTGTATTCTATACTATCTTAATAATGTTTACATATCTTCATATATATATATATATATATATATATATATACCTCGCTACCAACTAGAAGGAGGAGACAAAAATGAAAATCCAAAGTTCTTTCCAAGACACAGGCAGGAGGCAGACAGTCAGTTTTTACAGTTCTTTAATATCTTTATTTTCTATTTTCTTAATATTAAAAAGGGGTTACTTTTTTTTTTTTTAATTAATTTTAAATTCAGGCAGTAACACAACAAAATGTGGGAAAAATCAAGGGGTGTGAATACTTTCTAAAGGCACAGTATGGGCTGCTGTACATATAATTCCTAGTATATCTTGTGTAAATTCATCTGGTGTAGTTACGTATAGATTGCTATTTTGGTTGTAGTTGCATTCGTTCTGACATTTCTTGATTTACTTGTATATATTTTTGTATTCATTATTTGTGTACTTGTTTGACATTTTACTGCATTGTTAGGAACCAGTAACATACAGTGCCTTCAGAAAGTATTCACACCTGTCACAATCGTTATTAGAAGCGGACCAAGGCGCAGCGTGATAAGCGTACATACTTTATTTAGTGTACACGACACGAACCAAAACAATAAACAAAACGATACGTGAAGTCCTAGGTTAATAACACAAAACCTTACGGAACAAGATCCCACCACGACTGGATCAAGCAGCGTGAAGAGAGGATGGACTTGGGAGGAGAGGAGAGTGTGGAGGCACGGCGAGAGGAACTGGTTAGGCAGCAGAGGGAGCGGAGGTTTATGAGGAAACCCAGTCCCGCTCCTCGCACCAAGCAAGTGGTGTGTGTCACCAGTCCGGTCCGGCCCGTTCCTGATTCCCGCACAAGGCCAGTGGTGTGTGTTCCCAGTACGGTCAGGCCCGTTCCTGCTCCCCGCACTAAGCCTGTGGTGCGCGTCACCAGCCCGGTCCGGCCTGTTCCTGCTCCCCACACCAAGCCAATGGTGCGCGTCGTCAGCCCGGTCCGGCCCGTTCCTGCTCCCCGCACCAAGCCAGTGGTGCGCGTCGCCAGCCCGGTCCGGCCTATTCCTGCTCCCCGCACCAAGCCAATGGTGCGCGTCGTCAGCCCGGTCCGGCCCGTTCCTGCTCCCCGCACCAAGCCAGTGGTGCGCGTCGTCAGCCCGGTCCGGCCCGTTCCTGCTCCCCGCACCAAGCCAGTGGTGTGCGTCGCCAGCCCGGTCCGGCCCGTTCCTTCTCCCCGCACCAAGCCAATGGTGCACGTCGCCAGCCTGGTCCGGCCTGTTCCTACTCCCCGCACCAAGCCAGTGGTGCGCGTCGCCAGCCTGGTCCGGCCTGTTCCTGCTCCCCGTACCAAGCCAGTGGTGCGCGTCGTCAGCCCGGTCCGGCCCGTTCGAGCTCCCCGCACCAAGCCAGTGGTGCGCGTCGTCAGTCCGGCACGGTCCGTGCCTGTTCCACCGGTGCCTGGTCCGGCACCGGTCAGCTGCTCCACGCCGGAGCCAGAGCAATCCGCTCCACCAAGTTACAGTTTTGACTTAAATCGGCTTGAAAATCTATAGCATGTCTTCAAAATTGCTGTGCATCAATGATCAACAACCAACTTAAGCGGTTGAGAATTGTATTGTACAATATGTGCAAATATTGTACAATCCAGGTGTGCAAAGCTCTTAGAGACTTACCCAGAAAGACTCACAGCTGTAATCGCTGCCAAAGGTGATTCTAACATGTATTGACTCAGTCGTGTGAATACCTTTGTAAATGAGATATTTCTCTATTTCATTTTCAATAAATGGTCAAACATTTCTACAAACATGTTTTCACTTTGTCATTATGGGGTATTGTGTGTAGATGGGTGAGAAAAACATCAATTTTGAGAGAGATAGAAACAGAGAGAGAGAGAGAGAGAGAGAGAGAGAGAGAGAGAGAGAGAGAGAGAGAGAGAGAGGTCAAGAAGCATTTGGAGTCAGTTCTCATGGGAGGGGGACCAGTGAAGGTCATGTTCATGGAGGATCATGGCTCATTCTTTTTAAACATGGCTAAATTATTCACTGGCTGTTGGTGGAGAGGCGTTTTAGAGGAGCACTGGGAGGCATAAACCAAGGCCACCGACAGTGCAGGCTCTACGGTTTGGCTGAGGTAACTCCACAAGCAAACACACACACAGAGAGACTGCACAGAGATACACACAGAGATACAAACACAACAGGGGCGGTATGTGTTCATTAAGGCGATATGGGCGACGCACTGCCAAACGGGAAAAGGAAGGATTTTTTTTTCTAATCAATTATATCACGGCAACAGTAGTTATCAGTGTTCTAATCTAGACGTCTGATCTGTCACTAAATGTCCAATCAGGCTAAAGTCGTGCTTCAAATGTCCCCGCCCGTTTTGGGGCGATTTCAGTCAGGTTGAAAATCGCCCAGAAGTCTCTCATAGCCTCTAATGTAAAATCAATTTTTTTCAAATATCAGAGCTTTCAATACAATCTCTATGGGTTTCTGAGGGCTTGCACTTACGCGCTTTCGTCATACGTAACATAACCATGAACGTAACTAAGAAAAGAGCGGGTAGCCTCATCAATCAATTCACTACTACTGTCAAAATGGCTAGCCTTCAGTGCAACTCGATTGTCTCTTTGAAAGAAGTTCCTTTTTGTCGGCGAACAAATCAAGATAAATTGGCAACGAAACAATTAGGACCTCCCAGACCAAATTTAATAATTCAACAGGTTTCTACTAAGCAGAGTCGTGAACACTGTCTACGAGAATCGAGACGACCTCATAGAATGTTTTGAAGCCATTCGGACGGGTTCATTGGGTTCATTTGACCAGCCCACCGCGAGAGAGGCATCTGGCTACGTGAGGATGCTACATGATGAAGATTTTATTTTTTTCCTGTGGCTTTTTCACAAAATCATGCCCCACGTCGACATTCTGTACCAGAAGCTACAGAAGAAGGACATCGATGCTGTCTTTATCAAACGTGCCCTCGACAGCTTCACAAGCAGTGTGCAGGCCATAAGGTAAGATTAAACAATATCATTCGATCTTTCTCAAAGCAGAGCTTTATTTGAAAATGTATGCATGAAAGGAGACTGCATTTGTGTTTGAAATTACATTATTCTCATTATATATGGCCAGTGGTGTAATCTAGCTTATTTTATATACTATGTGTACTGTACAGTGGTGCTCATAAGTGTATGAACACATTCTAAAGTTGACTAAAAAGAGGAATACAAAAATAAAAAAATCATCTTTTGGAAATTGATCTTAATGACTTAATTAAAAAAGTTGGAAAATCCAACCTTTAAGGACACCAATTTTCTTTTATTTTTTATTCCTCTTTTTAGTCAACTTTAGCATGGGATCATAAGCTTATGAGCACCACTGTATACTGTGCTGAACATCCAGGCTATGTGAGACACAAAGGCTAACTTAAACACTAAAGACTTTATGCATCCCTGCCCATTTTAAGTGGAACTGAAGTATTTGTACTATACATGGATACATTGCATATACCTGTGCATCACATAGACAACAATACTGTACAAAGCCAACAAACACATTGGTCTGTTTGCCTTCAGGGACTCCTCTCAACAGCAGCTGCAAGAAGCAACAGGAGCCAAAAGACCCAGAACAGCTTTGAGAGAAGAGGAGAAGCAGAGGCTGTCTGAAGAGGTCTGCAACACCATCCTGGATCACACCAAAGAAAGGTTCTCTTTCTCTGGCCACCTTGTGAGTGCTACCTTACTGCAAGCAGAAATGTTTGAAAGGTACTGCCATTCATTTCCTGATGAGGCTCTGAATGCCACTGTGAATGCATACCCCATGATGAGCAAGGCAAAGCTCAAGACAGAACTATCTCTGATCTATGAGAATCCTGAATTCAAGGGATGCTGTGGTGCACTGGCACTGTACCAGGTTCTCATGAGCTACAACCTCCAGGAGACGTTCTCTGAGACTGTGACTCTGTTGAACATCCTCATAACTACTCCCATGACAACAGCTGAAGCTGAGAGATGTTTCTCAACTTTGACACGAGTTAAGACATTCCTGCGAAATTCAATGGGCCAGGAACGTCTGAATGCACTGGCCATGCTTTCCATGGAGAGGGAACTAGTCCTCAGCATGCCTGATTTCAATGAGAAAGTCATTGAACGCTTTGCTGTATTGAAACAGAGAAGAGAACAGTTTCAGTACAAGTAATGTAGCCTCTCTCTCTCTTTGTCCCTCCCTGTCTGTCTCTTTAACACACACACGCCCAAATCAGTTCACAGTTGATGTTGTTTAAAATAGTTATTTTTCATTTAAAAAAAAGTTTTAAAAAAAATAATCTGTTCATGTTCATTTTTACAAATCTATACAATTGGCCAGAATATGGTTGTTCATATTTACAAATCTATACAATTGGCCAGAATATGGTTGTTCATTTTTACAAAGCCATACAGATAGCTGTGTTTACCTTTTCTAGAAATTACTTTCAAA